>NW_025999990.1:12501866-12578203 GCF_001458135.2 Marmota marmota marmota | reverse complement strand
GCTCTGCTCAGACTGATGAGAGAGATGAAGAGAGGAGGAGGAAGGAAGGAAGGAAGGAAGGAAGGAAGGAAGGAAGAAATCTATTCCAAAAATCATTCCAGGGGCCGTGGTTGTGGCTCAGTGGTAAAGTGCTTGCCTAGCATGTGTGAGACACTGGGTTCAATCCTCAGCACCACAAAAAATAAATAAATAAAATAAAGGTATTGTGACCATTAAAAGACAAATCATCCCAAACGGAGCATCCTGTAAGAGAATTCTCACCTAGGCAGCTGAACTCCCAGAAAGCTCAAGACATCTAGATTGAAGAGACAACTGATGAGAGACCTCCTTGTCCCTGCCATGTCCTGGGTCGTCTGCCTGGAGAAGCAGTGAGGGAGTGACATCCATCAAGCCCAAATTGCTCCACAAGGTCCCTGACAGCATGATCTTCACACAGCATCTGCTCCTTCCTGTCAGAGAGCACAGATGATGAACGACCAAGGACAATAACATCTAATTGCTACTTTCGAATACCTGGGATTGGCTTTGAGGAATCCTCAATTAAAAGCGGTAAAGGGCAATTCTAATACCCAGCCAAGTCCTGAGTAGATGGTGAAATAAAGGCAAATGTCCTGGTCTCCAACTCTCTGCTTTTTGTCATCTCCTCCCCATCTTTTTCCTCTCTTCTGTTGCCTTTACCTACCACTCCAGCCCCCCACCCAGGAACCTAGTGACTTCAGTACTCTTCTATCCCCAGGTAGCTAAAACAGACTCCGCACAGGAATGGTTAAAATGGCGGAGAATGGCAGTTAAAGCAGATACGGAAAAGCTGGAATGCCCGGGTTGAAATCCTTCTCTTCTACCTCCCGGCTGTGGTGATCTTGGGATTACTAATAATTTACAGAGGTGTGTCCTGGTTATCTCATATGAGACTAGGGACAATAACAGTAATGGCATCCACTGGGGGGGGGGTGTGTGTGCTATATAAACAACATGTGTTGTCAATCAAGAAGCACTGGGCTAGCACCCATAGTGTGGCTCATGGGGGAACAGGTGCCATGGAAGTCACACCTGAGTGGAGCTGCTAATGCAGCATGGGCTTGTGCCAGTCACAAAGCCCCCAAATGGACTCTTCATTTCCTTCAAAGATGGCAACTTTCCTTAATTACTACCAATGACTTGGTCATAAGTATGCACGTAAATTCTGTTCCTCTGCTTTAGTCTGAGTGTTTACTGCTGTTTCTCTTCCAAGCTGACTGTGGGTTAACTCTTTCCCCCAAATAAAGAAGAGGACATTTAGGGATCCAGGTCAGACATGTTCCAGAGTTTTCAGGAGCAAGGAAGAGTGGAGTACGACAGAGCACACAAGCTCACCACAATTCTCCCTTCAAACCTGCCCTTCCTTCACCATCTTGTCTCCAGTCACCTCTGCCTGATTTCTGAAACGCCTCTCTCCAGTCAAGAGGCATTTGATTGGAAATTGAGTTTTAAGACAGAACTAAGTTCAGCATGTTAAAACTCCACATGGAAGCTATGTTCTCCACCTGTGAATCTTCAACACCCAGCGCATCTGAAACTCACTATGTGCTCCAGGCAAGGCTGGGCTTTGTGGAGGACTTGAAGGGAGCATAATAGATGCTGGTCACCAGTCATTCTCCAGTGAGCTCTAGAAGACACACAACCAGCTAACCCATGCACACTTGCCTTCAAGGGCGTGGGGAATTCAGAGGAAAGAAGAATAAAGAGTAGCTGTAGCCGGGCATGGTGGCACACGCCTGTAATCCCAGAAGCTCAGGAGGCTGAGACGGGAGGATTATGAGTTCAGAGTCATCCTCAGCAACTTAGCAAGGTCCTAAGTAACTTAGTGAGAAAATATTTTTTAAAAGGGCTGGGGATGTGGTTCAGTGGTTATGCTCCCCGTACCAAAATAAATACACAAATACATAAATAAAAGAAGAGTAGCTATAATCAACACAATGCCTGCTGAATAGATGGGGAAACAGGGGCCATCCTAAGAGGTAGGGACAGAACCTGAGATATAATATTGATCACAATATGTTTGTGGAACAGTAAAAACAGCCTGCCCGTTGTGGAGGATGAAAGTTGGGAAGGAGTGAGAAGGAAACATGGGGAGAGAGGGTTGGCATCAGTTTACAAAGGGCGCTTGAAAGCTCAGCTGGGAAATATAGATTTGATTAAGTGCTAAATGAACAAGATATTCTTTTCCACTTGCTCTCTTGGAAGCTGGATAAATATATTCCCCAGCAGGGCCTCTGGGAAGAGCAATTTCTCTGATAGCTCCCATCCTCTCTTTTCGGCCCTCCCTCCCCTCATCCTAACAGACCTGTTACCTCACCTGGACTGCAGGAGACCTGTCTCTTGCCTGCACTCTCTGCCAGCTCCAGTCCATCCCTTGGTGGCTGTCAGTTTCTTCTCCCTAAAGCTCAGCTCTCATCAAAAGTCATCAGTGGCTCTGCACTGCCAATTAAATTGCTCCTTAGCTCTTCATTCATGAATTCAGGGCCAGGACAGATCAAACAGGGGTACTTTCCCATCCGTGCCTGCTTGGCCATGTGTATGATCTCCCCAGCTGCAAAACACAGCAAGAAGGAAAGCACCCTGAGATCATGCAGACAGGTCCAGGGTGGGCAGACAGTGGCGCTAAGGAGGGCCTCGGGAAGTACCAAAGGTGGGCACATATCCAGAAAGAGGCACTGCAGCCTACTGGCTATGAGTACGAATTTAGTAACCACATGCAGACTGGACTCACACATGGGATTCAACCTCAGAAAAATGACTTAATATTCTAAGCTTCAGCTTCCTCATCTAAAAAGTAAAGTTAATAACAGCATCTTTCTTACAGGGTTGTCATTAAAAAATAAATGAGGTGGCATCCGTAAGCACATAGCACAGTGCTAGGGAAATAGCAAAAACTAACCATGCGCTAGTGATGTCCTAGGCACAGCTCAGAGAGAAGAGACTGGAAGCAGTCAGGTGCATCTCTATTTCCAAATGTCTCCATATTTACCCTTCCTCTTCTCCTCCCCCTTCCTAAAGCAAAGCCTCTCCAAGTTCTTCTAGGATCTTCTTTCATTGTATCTACAATCTTTAGCTTTCTATTAGAATGTTCCCTTTTTGCCTGAAAACACCTTATTACATCCTTGAGCCTATCTGGCCCCACACCCTCCAGCGCCTTCCAGACTTGTTTAATGGGACCTGTCCATGTACAGGCTGAGGGAGGGAGAATGAGGAGGTGGAGTGTGGAGGTAAAGTCAAGGCAGGGGTGGATGTGGAAGGCGTTAGCAGAAAACTGACCTCACTGAAACAGAGAAGGTCTCTACAGAGAAAAAACACAGAGAGGAGCAAAAACCTGGGACAGAGACCTGGGAAGCGTGCATTAGAGATGAAGATTCCTGCATGGGAAGTCAGGTTATTCCCCTGGGTCTTCCTGACTCATCCTAGTGCCCTCCCTCCCCTACACAGGTATCTGGCTCATCTCCAACGTGCTATTCTGGGCCCTCAGGTCCTCGCTCTCTAGACTCTTCTGCTTTCTTCCACCATGGCTACACAGACAACACCCACTTCTCTCTCTCTCTCTCTCTCTCTCTCTCTCTCTCTCTCTCTATCTCTCTCTCTCTCTCATATCTCCACCCACATATACAATATCACCCAGAAGTCCCTGACCTAGAAGTACCATAGTTATGTGGAACACGTCTTTCAATATTGCTTCTTGAAATGTTTAAAAAAAAAAGAGGTGGTCATCAATATTTATAGCAGCACAATTCACAATAGCTAAACTATGGAACCAAACTAGTGCCCTTCAACAAATGAACAGATAAAGAAAATGTGATATATGTACTATTACTCATTTGCTGGTAAACGGATGGCTCTGGAGACTATCATGCTAAGCGAAGTAAGTCAATACCCAAAAAACCAAAGGCCCAGTGTTTTTTTCTGAAAGGTAGAAGCTAAACCACAATCAGGGTGAAAGGGGGAGAAGTTCAGTGGATTAGACAAAGGAGAATGAAGGGAAATGCAAGGGATGGGAATAGGAAAGTCAGTGGAATGATCAAAACTACCAAGAACATTCTTGTATGTGTGTTAGTATGCACTCATTTCTTTTATTAATATATCTCAAAGTGGAACTGCCAGGTCATAGGGTGGGTAAATGTTTGATGATTAGACACCTCAAAATGTGTTCCAAAGCAGTCAAATTATTTTATATTCCCACCAGTAAGGTCTGAGAATTCTAGTCTCTCCATAGTACCATCATAGCTCAGTCTTAATCCAAAAAGATTGCATGGCTGTCTTGACCTAAGAATTTCAGTGCCCATTTTTCTCCCAGATATCATGTATTCAGCAGGATAAACTTATTATCTGATAATAATTATTTTTCACTGCTTCTTTCTATGAAGGATTGAGGAAGTTGATTCACAGGCATGCACCTACAGAGAAAACTAAAAAGAACTATGGACTAGTAGAGTCAAAATCTGATTTACAAGATTTCTGGCTTAGGCAAGTGTCTTAATTTGATACATATCACTTAGGCCACCCACTTACCTTTATTAGTTAAACAACACCATTTGGTAGACAGAAAGCAATTGTCTCAGAAGACGTCATTGCTAACATGCGAGCAGACATCCAGCCAATGGACGCTTCTCAAACTGCCCTGGAAGACACTCTCACATGGATTTTGGCACAAGTGGGCTTTTTGTTGTTGTTAGGAGTTTTCCTCCCCCTGGCTGTTCAGAAGTTTCAGATGAAATTTTTCTGATGTTTTTAATGAAAGATAGTATTTGCTTACCCATCATAGAAGATATTTCCTCGGCAGGAATGCTGTCGAACATGTTGCATTCACAACATGACATGAAGTCTAAAAATCACAGAGAGACTAATTACTGGAGGAAAATTACACCAAAAGACCTATTTCCTCATAATGAAAATGACAGCCTGGTGCCCCGTTACCTGGCCTGATTGGGCAAATAGCCTGCGCAACATTGTTCCTGCGCTCCGAGCTACAAGCCGCGGCAGAGGAAAGAGGCACTTTGGTCCTGTGATCAGCTCAGTGAGAAATCAAGGTGAGCTGTCAGTTAAGTGCGGTCTAATTATAAGTCTCATTTCCACTATTTATGAATGTGACAGACAGTAACCGGAGCCTACCTGCATCTATACATGAGGCCACTTGGGCAAGTCCTTCTCTTTTGATGCCAACATCTGAATTATCATCTTGAAGCTTTGATATTTAGTGTTGACAGCCGGGGCCTGCCCCAGCCAAACTGAAGGCAGGCCGGCTGCTTCTTGCTACTCTGCTTTGCCTCTGCTCCTCTAGAGACCAAAAGGTCTTTCCTCCCCCATCACAAACCTATTTAAAGGGATAGAAGTAGTCTTTGCCTCTTTAATAGGAATTTAAACCACTTTAGATCACTCCTGTTTTCAGACACCAAAGAACACATGTTATGTTATTCCATTTATATGAAATATCCAGAATAGACAAATCCATAGAGACAAAAATCAGTCAGTTTGCCCCGGGACGGTAGGACAGAAGGGAAATATGGGGTGACTTCTGATGGGAATAGGGTTTCTTTCAGATGATGAAAATGTTCCAAAATGTACTGTTGTGAGGACTGCGTGTATCCATGGATATACCAAAAAACACCGAATCGTTCTCTTTGAGTGAGTGAACTGTGTGGTATGTGAATTATATGTCAATAAAACTGTTTTAAAATCACTTCTCTCTGTGGCCTTTTTCTCAATACAGATCATATCAAGCCTTCAAGAAGAGGTGAGAGATGGGAGTGGGCAGGAGAGGGCATGAGTCTTACTGTTCTCTGAAATCACACTTAGAAGGCCCATTTGCTAATTACATGGAAGCTGGTCCTGCTATATGCTAGTCAATCAGTGTTACCCAAATGTTATGAACCCACAAGTGATTTTGATAAACATAAATATCTCATGACTTCTTTTGCATAGTTTCAACTTTTAAAATAAATTAAATCACATGATGACAGGCTAATCAGAGCAGTGGTAAAGCACCCCCGAGAGGCAATGCTAGATGTGTTGGGAGCTCCTGGCAGAGACTGAGCAATTGTTGCAATTGTTTCCACAACTGCCTATGACTTTCTCTCCAGGTCAAATCAGGTCAGAACTAAATGGGACCTTAAGGTGCTTTCTTTATCTTTCAAGATACACACAGTCCCAATTCACATAGTTTGACTTAAAAAGTTTTCACTTTATGATGTGAAGACAATGTGCATTTCGTGGAAGCCATGGTTCAAAGTTTGATTTTACTCTTTTCCCAAGCTGGCAGACCGCAGGATGATACTCTCCCTCAATGTTGGGCAGCAGCAGCTCCCAGTTGGCCGCATGATCATGGGAGCAAACAAGCAGGAACCTACAGTGTGCTGTTGCAAAGCCACATGGTTTGGTAGGCAAAGCGTACTCAGTGCGTTTTTTACTTCCATGATAATTATGACTTATGATGAGTTTGTCAGGATGTCACCCCATGGTAACTTGAGGAACAACTGTGCTTATCTGCCAGGTGTGCACATGAAACTGGGGTTCAAAGGAGAGTAGAGGGGGAGGGGGTTCTTGATGAAGGTTGGGAAGGACAGAAGGAAGATTGGGCATCACAACTATTAAAGATAAGGAGTTAGTGGGTGTTTACCTGCCATTGAGGAGTGGTTTAATCAGCTTTTTTACTGCTGTGACTAAAGGATCTGATCAGAACAATTATAGAGGAGGAACAGTTTGTTGGAGGGCTCAAGGTTTCAGAGGTCTTAGTCCATACAAGGCCGGCTCCTTCCCTCAGGGCTGAGGTAAGGTTGAACATCATGGCAGGAGAGGGTGGCAGAGGGAAGCAGCTCACATCATCGTGATCAGAAAACTGAGACTCCACTCTCCAGATACATATATATACACCAAAGCCATGTCCTAATTCCTACCTCCTCCAGCCACAATCTACCACTTCAGTTACCACTCAGTTAATCCCTATCAGGGGATTAGTTCACCCAATGGGTCAAGACTCTTACAAACTAATTGTTTCTCCTCTGAACATTCTTGCAATGTCTCACACGTAAGATTTTTGGGGGGACACCTCACATCCAAACCATAACAAGGAGTAAGTTTGAGAAGAATGGGGTTTATAAGTAAAGGTGGAAGCCTTATCTTTTATAAATGCATACAGAAATATTTATAAATGAGATTATACAATCTATGAGATTTGTTTCAAATAAATTCAAATAATCTCCCTGTGAGAAGCAGGAGGTATTTAGATTAAAGCATCTTGGACATAAGTTGATCATTATGGAGCTGAGATGATGGAATAGATTGGGATCAATTATCATTCTCTCTACTTATATTATGATTTAAATTTTCCATAATAAAAAATATTTTAAGAAACACAGTGTTCCCAATACTGGGAACATCTGAGACTGCATTTATCCTCCTGCTTGAGAAAAACTAGAAAATGAGAAAAAGAAGCATATGAAACAATTGTTTTCAGACATTGAATAATAGGCAAGGCTTGATGGAAAACAAAGTGAGCCCTGCAATTGCTGAGGGTTATTGCCTGGAGACAGTTTCCACGCTGTTGTACAGAAAGGAGAACCTAAATGAAGCCCAGTATTCTCACGAAAGGGTAGAGAAAAGACTGGAGTTTGTGGAGGTCAAGGCCTGTAGAGCACAGAGAGAAAGAGAGCACTCTCCAGAAGTCTGTAAAGGAGACCTCTTAGCTACGCATGCATGCAAGGAAACAACCCGAGGTCCATGAGAGAAAGACTGCAAAGTAGGTTTGAATGATTCCTGAAGTTCACAAAGAGCTTGGAATTGTTTATACTTCCACCAACCAGAATTAAAAAACTGCATTATGCATGGGACATAATGCATAGTCCTCAGAGGGGTGCTGCTTCAGCAAGGATTGATTAACCCAAGCTAAGGGCAGATATTAAACATAACCCTTGCAAAGATCAGAGCCATTCCAAGTAACCCCACCGCATGCCAAACAAAGCCCAACGAGTTTAGAGAAATAAAACAAAACCCAGAATACAGCCATATAAAATTCACAATATCTATCATCCAACAAAAAGTTATCAGGGATGCAAAGAAGCAGGAAAATATGATCCATATCCAGGAGAAAAATCAATCCACAGAAACAGAACAAGAAATTACAGAGATGATACAATTAAGAGGCAAGAATGTGAAAACAGGTGTCATAAATATGTTTTACATGTTTGAGAAGGTGAAAGAAAATATGAGCATTACGAGGAGAGAAACAGAAGATAGAAAAAGAATCAAAGAAACTTCTAGAAATGAAAACTAAAATATCTGAACATTTAAAAACTACATTAGATTGGGTAAAATGAACAGTAAACTGAAGACATAGGAAAAGAAACTATCCAAAGTAAAACAAAGAGAAAATAAAACTGAAAGAAATGAACAAAGAATCACTGACCTGTGGGGAAATTTCAAAGGGTCCAACATACTTGGAGTTGAAATAAAGGCAAAGAAGATGAAAATATTTGAAGAATTAATAGCCAAATATGTTCCCAAATTTGCTGAAAACTATAAATTCACAGATCCAAGAAGCTCAGCAAACCCCAAGCAGAATGAAAGTGAAGAAAAACCACACCAAAACTCATCAAAACAAATTACAGAAAATCAAGGGTAAGAAGAAAATCTTAAAAACAGCCAAATTAAAAACATACCTTACATATATAGGAACAAAAATAAGAATTACAGCAGATTGCCACCCAAATCTATTCAAGCCAGAAAGCAATCCAGCAACATATGTAAAGTACTGAAAACAAAAAAGAACAACTGTCAATACCCCCAAAGTATATTTTAAAAATGAAAGTGAAATACTTTCTCAGACAATAAGGCCTCCCTGCATTTCATGTACGTAAGCACTTTAGGCAGAGGGAAAAATGATACCAGATAGGTAGCAGATGGAAATTTGGACCCCTACAAGTAAATGAAAAGCACCAGAAGTGTCCACTATTCCTCTCAGACTCACCCCTGCCTATTTCTGTCTGCATACTTTGCTCCCTCTGTCTGGAAGGTCCCCAGTCCCCTTGCAAAACTCCTGCTCGCCATCTCCACATGACTGAAATGGGAGCCTCTCTGCAGAGCCTCCTAACCTTGGTGACAGCACTCCATCCTACATATCCTTGTGAGAGGCTCAATTGCTGTTGAGTGAGTGAAGCTTGGATAGAAGGCACCTGAGCGGAAGGACATTTATTTACAAGGATATTGAGCAAGTCTCTATCCATAGTATTCCTCATTCATTTATTTATCATTTTACACAGTGACCTAAAACTTAGTGAGAAAAAAGAAGGTTGGTCTGTAAATCTACACATGGAAAACAAGCTGACATGTTCTGCTATCTCTAGTGATATAACCTACACCCACCAAGTCCATGCAACATACTCCTCAAAGAGAAACGGCACTGCAAGAAAACTTTCTGAGAAATGGATGAGGTTAATGGAGGGAAAGGAGATTGAGTGAGCAAACTCTGCTCCTTTGTTATAGTCAAATTGGATAAAGCACACACATTTTTCACATTGGAGTTGAAGACTCTTTTTAACTTCTTATTTTCTCTACATTATGTGTTGTGTTTATATCAGAGGTAAAGAGTTTAACATACTATTCTATTTCTTTAATATAAAATAGCAAATATACGAAGAGATTTTCAAGAAGCATAAAGTTCAAAAGTATTTCTTTGCTATTTGCAATCATCCCTCAATATCTATAGGTGTTTTGTTGCAAGATGCCCTGTGGATGCCAAAACCCACAGATGCTCAAGTCCCTTATGGCGTTAGTATTTACATATAACCTACATACAACCTCCTGGATGCTTTAAACTGTACTAATAATGCCTAATACAATGCAAATGATATGAAAATATATCATTTCAGAAATGACAAGAGAAACAAGCCTGCACATGTTCAATATAGATCCACGCATGGGAACCCATGGATTTGGGGGGCCAATTGTAAAAACTTGTTTCTCATTTCCTTCACTCTGTTTTCCACTTAAAATAATTATCGGGTAATTAATATCCTATTTACTTAAATATAAATAACTCCATTTAATTTTGACCAGCTCAGGAGAGTCTCAGAAATAAAATGTTGCTAGCAACATTTAAAGGACTTTTAACTTCCCATTGTGGTTTTTTAAAAAATTAAGATCATAACCTACTTAAGAGGTTGGTGGTAAAGTGATTGGAAGTAGCTTTTACAATTGTTTTTAGAGTTTTTTACATGTAACCCTTATTTCTAAGTAAATTACTTTTTGAAAGCAGAAAGCCAATGGTTTTTAAGTAATTTCCTCCACATAGATTAAGCAGTATTATTCTCACATATACATATGTAAATACAGTGCTTCATTATTTTAATAGCCTTTCTGATGATTAAACATTTCTGTAGTATACTTGGTTTCTAGAGTGGAAGCTTCAATGAGGCAGACAGTTTTGTCTATTTTTATTGTTTTTTTTTTACAATTTTTTTATTTGTTGTTTTTAGATATACATGACAGTAGAGTGTATTTTGACATATAGTACAACCCACTTCAATTAGAATCTCATTCTTCTGGTTGTTCATAATGTGGAGTTACACTGGTCATGTGTTCATATATGAGCAAAGGAAAGTCAAATTCATTCCACCATCTTTTCTATTCTCATCCCCCCTCCCTTCCCTTTATTTCCCTTTGTCTAATCCAATGAACTTCTATTCTTCCTCTCCCTACCCTCCCTTGTTATGGGTTAGCATCCACATATCAGAAAGAAAATCTGGCCTTTGGTTTTTTGGGACTGACTTATTTCACTTAGAATGATATTCTCCAGTTCCATCCATTTATGGGCAAATGCCATGATTCTATTCTTCTTTATGACTGAGTAATATTCTGTTGTGTACATTTACCACATTATGGAAAGCCATATGGAGATACCTTAGAAAACTCAGAATAAAACCACCATTTGATCCAGTTATCCCACTCCTCGGTCTATGCCCGATGGAATTAAAATCAATATACTACAATGTCATAGCCACATCAAGTTGATAGCAGCTTAATTCACAATAGCCAAGCTATGGAACCAACAGATAAACAGATATTTTTACTGTTGTTAATGTTCATTGCTGAATCCCAAGAGCCCACAAGAGGACCTAGCACAGACTGAGCACTCCATAAATACAGTAGAATGAATGATTGAATGAATGAATGAGTGCTATCCAGACCGTGACAGCCCAGAATATTTCCTTGGACAATCAGCCTTTGGAATTATGTTTGGAAGCAATCTCTGGCCATCTGTTCTCCCTCATTCTGTCCACCTGATCTTTCTGTTTATAGTATGCTAATTTACTTGATGATATTATCCACCTTTGAATAATCATTTACAAATGGACCCCAAAGGTTCTTAAGAGGGGAGAATAATGTAGTCTCTCACATTGTACAGAGAGACTTGATGTGCTATTGGGCTCTCATACCCCCCCCCCACTTTCAAAACAGTCATTTCTCACAGACACCATTGACTCTGATGTTATCTTGGGGTTTTGGCACTGTTTGTCATTTGTTCTTGGAGAGCTTAACCTTGAGAGTAAACCACAGCCAGATTACAATTCAAGCAGAATTCTCCTCAGGCCAATCCAACCTAAATTCTGTAAGAGCAGGTAGAGGGACCCAGACACCAAAATCCAATGCTGGTCTACACAGTCTAGCTGGCTAGCTTATGTGCCAGGATCAGAGAAGTTCCACAGTCAAGGAAGTTTTCCTGAGCCATGGTATTTACCTAATAACCTCTAAAGGGACTATTCTTTGTCTGTCCCGAGTTTTCTGACACAGGACTTTACCAGACACTGAGCCATAATGAGAGTGGATACCAGAATCAGCCCCAGGATTTCTCATATGCTGGCTTACATTCTTAAGAATTTACAGACCCTAATTATAGAAAGGATGTGTCAATAGCCTATTAAGTCAAGAATTTAAAGATATAAATGGGTATGAATGAATCAGTATCTTTTTAAATGCTCGGAATGCAGAATACCAACACTATTCAGAACACTTTTCAAAGCTGCCGACAAGAGACTTCTATTATTTGGTGGTAATGATACTAATTTACTAAATATAATTTCAAACCCTCATTTTTCTTAGCATGATCATACAACCCAAAAAGTACACTTATTTCAGCAAGGTTATTATGTTTGGAGGAGTCTTTAAGACTTCTAGTCAAAGATAATTTTTGCTGTGGTTGCTAAAACCCACCCATCTTCACTGGAAAAAAATATTTCCAAGCTATAAATAAAGTTTTTAATAGAGCACTTAGGGCACCTATGCTTGAAAAAATATCCTTCCATCTTTTAAATGCATTGCTCAAAGGAAATGTGAGCATGCATACTTTAGGGTCATGAAAGTAATGACCACAGAGCCGTGTAGCATTTTAAGGGGAAAGGGCTTTCCTTACTAACGTGTTTTCAACAATTTGTATCGTTTTTCTGAATCAATTGGATAATACCACATTGGCTACCAATCAATACCAGTTGGATGCTACTATATTTTTATAATCTTCCTTTGGAAGGCAAGAAATGGTATATATTATTTATTTCACATTATATGCTTTTATATTTTTATGCAACCTATAATGGATGTCTCCTAATTGCATAAAAAATAAAGGTTTCAGGAAGTTATCAAAGATGATGGCTACTGTCTTATTCTAGAATTTACCTGCCTAGATTGCTTAAGAAATATGCTTTTATAATGATAAAATTCCTACCAAAAGTGAATGTAAAAGTATAAATCCACTTTCCAGACTTGCTTCCCCTGTAATATCTGTAATAGAACAATCCTGAATTAGCTGCTACTTTCCATAATTCTTGTCAGCAAAATCTATCAGTAGTTCTAACTCTGATTATACACGCTGGTAATGTAATTAAACGTGTTTTAAGCCTATCTCTGATGTCACAGTTTCAAATATAGCCACATAAATTTTAGCTATGAGTATTTCATACATAATTTATATATACAAATGTGTTTGCATGTGTACCTGGATTAAGTATAATAAATGTAAATTATATAATTTATATCTATATATGTTTAACTGTGTTTAGTTTCAATCAGACAATGGTTTGATATATATTTTTAATGAGGGAAAATCCTACTGCAATATTAAGATTTTGTGTTTCACAGGCTTCATTTCTTAGTATTTTTTTAATTAAAAAGACAAATACATTTCAATGTTCTTTTTAGTAAATGTTATGCTTCCTATTCCAAAACAACCTTAAGTTTATAAATAAGAGTTAATGAATCCAAGAACCATGTTATTCCATGAGCTTGTGAACAGTTTAAAGTCAAACTAGAATTCTTTCCAAGTTGGATTTTCACATGATACAGTTTATAAACAAGTTTCAGGGGTAGAAAGACTGGTTTGGTCTTGTTTTGTTTTTCTAGATATTTAGTAAGCAAAATAGAAATTCTGCCATTGAGATGACTTAATGACTAGCCCGTCATGTAAATCAGCTTGTGCTACACTCAAGGACTGCTCCTGCCATCACACCCTCACCCCAGCTTTGTCTTCCTCTGAGAACATTCTAGACAGGCGCATGAATGGTTCTGAAAATGGTGTGTGGCATCACTTGATGCGGACTTCTTTGAAGAGCAAGGGAGCCTGCGCAGCATCCATTCCCAGACCTTGATCAGAAATAGACCTGGAGAAGTAACTCTACCCTTGGACTCTGCCACGCTGTAAATTGCCTCTATAACTGTCGCAGACACTCCCCCGGATTCGCTCTTCCACAGGACTCCCATGATCACTTTATCCTTTCCCTCTCGGCTGCCAAATAGAGTGGAGTTCCCAGAGTTTTGACACCTTGTAAAGACATTCCAGTGGATTCTAGCACACCCAAACAGATGGTGTGAAAGGAATACAGGGGAAGAAAAAATGGAGACCTCTGCCAGATTCTCATGTATTCTAGGTAACATGGTGTTCCAGAAGAAAAAAATATATATATCAAAAGGAATTGATATCATTGTTACTGCTGCTTCCTGAGCCAAGCTGCCTGCTTCTGCCAAAGATAACAACGTCTTTAAGATGGCAACAGAAACTCCTAACATTGTGAAAGGTAAAAGAACTAGACCTGTGAGGGGTTATAAAACAATAATCCTTGTTATTGTTATACTGTGTTACATGGACGCTTACATAAAACACTTTTTTTTTGTTTGTTTAGCAAGGAATGGCATCCACCTCCAATGATCATCTCTACTTCTTTTCCTTGTCCAGTGTATTGGAAATCCCTGTGAGCTTCTTCTCTGTGGCTAGCCCTGTTTTTCCATTGTTCCTAGAGACACAGGAATACTGTACAGAAAACACTAAAGAGCAATTAAATGCTTTTTTTAACCCAGATACAACCAGATGTTTAAAAGTATATATGCACAAATAAGCTCATTGAAGGATGTTTAACATCACTAGCCAGGAGGGAAATGCAAATTAAACTTACAGTGAGATACCACTGCATGCCTATCCTAATGTCTAAAATAAAAAAGAGCGACACCACCAAATGCTGGTGAGGATATGGAGAAACTGGATCACTGTTACATTGCTGGTGGGAACGCAAAGTGAGAACAGTTTGGAAATTTGGAAAATAGTTTGGCAGTTTCTTTTAAAAACTAAACACACAATTCATATACAACCTAGCAATTATACTCTTAGGAGTTTATCCCAGAGAAATGAAAACTTATGTTCACACAAAAAACCTGTGCGTGGATGTCCATAACAGCTTTATGCATAATAACCAAAACCTGGAAACAAACAGATGTCCCATCAATGAGTGGTCCAAACTATTGTTAAACAAAGCATGGGACATCCTCACCACACAGAAGGGAGGTGGATGTGGCTATAAAAGGGCAAGAAGAGGGATCCCTGTGAAAGAAATGTTTTTTTATCTTACTTTATCAATGTCAGTATTCTGGCTGTGATATTGAACCATAGTTTTATGAGACACTTTTATTGGGGGAAAACTAGGTAAAAGGTACAACGAATCTCTCTGTTTATGTCTTAGAACTGTATGTGAATCTACAAGTATCTCAAATGTTTAATTAAAAATACACTGTTAAAATGAAGAAATTTTAATTGGTTCAAAGACTGTTATGTGCTGATTGGTATCTCCTCCAAATCCATGTGATGGAGCCTTAACCCCCATGTCACTGTACCTGAAGATGAGCTTTTGCAAGAGAAAGTTAAATCAGATCCTAAAGATGCAGCCCTAATCTCAGAGATCTGTGACCCTATTTCCAAGAAGGGAGCTCCCACCAGAAACCAACCCAGATTGACTTGGATCTGGGACTTTAAGTTCCAGAACTATGAAGAGACAGATTTCTGTTGTTTAAGCCAACCAGTCTATGAATTTTTTGTTTGTTTGTTTGTTGGGGGGGGGGTGTTTTCATTCTGTTTTTATGGTAGCCCAAATTAAGACAAGCACAGAGCAAAAATATCTTCAGAAAAGATGAATTTGAAGGCTGCAGTAAATCAAACAAGTTTCTTTTAAGCCTTCACATCATGAAGGATTATGGTGTGTGTGTGTGTGTGTGTGTGTGTGTGTGTGTGAGAGAGAGAGAGAGAGAGAGAGAGAGAGAGAGAGAGAGAATGTGTCTGTGTGACATAGAGACTTGTTGGATTTAATGAAGAAAGGAGTCTTCGGTCTCTCCATCAACCTACTCAAAATCTCCTGATCAGAGGAGGAAAACCACGGGTACTCAACCAAGGGTATAATGCAGCAATGTGCAATCTGGGTGGGCATCCTTCTCTGCTCACAAATGCTGCCTGTCCACGTAACTTTCACACTCTCTCATCCAATGTCCCTTGGCTCCAGGGACGTAAACTGTTGAACAGCTAACCAGAATTAAGATATGGGATATAAGTTAAAGCTGGCATGTCACCACATAGATATAAAATCCATGGCCTGCACCTCATTGCTTTTCTTGTTTGGCAGACTACTCATATTTTGTTTTGAGAGATGGAAAGAAGAACCTGAAGATCCTTTGGTTCTTGGAATACGAATCCAGTGTTCCCGTTCATAGCTAACTGACCCCGCTGGCCTTTTCCCCTCCTCTGGCCCTTCTTCCTGTGCTTCTTTCCTTCTTATTTGTTCTTTTCCCAGAGTCCTCTCTGGACTCGTCCTCATTCTTCTCCTTCCATAGACAGCCCCAGCCTCCTCTCCAGCCCAATGGCCCCTGCTGGGCCATAATCTCTCTTCCTTGCTACATAGTTATGTAATCCCGGACTCAGTCACAGGGTAGGTTAGCTGGAGAGGAAACCATTTGTTTCCTACATAGACACTTAACTCTAAAATATTCCATAAATAAAACAAGGTTTCGGGTTTTGTTTTTTTCCTTTCAAATTGTACATGAGCCAGGCATGGTTACTCATACCTGTAATCCCAGAGGCTCAGCAGGCTGAGACAAGACAATTGCAAGTTCAAGGCCAGCCTCAGCAACTTAGCGAGGCCTTACGCAACTTAGTGAGACCCTGTCTTAAAATTTAAAAATTGAATATATAAAAACGCTGAGAATATGACTCAGTGGTTAAGCACCCTGAGTACAATTCCAAGTACCAAAAAAAAAAAAAAATTACACATGACATTTTCTTCAACTTTCTAAACACTTTTCATTCTGGAACTTTGGCCCAGAAAAGGATGAGGACTTGCATCTTTCCAACTGCCTGCCCTACATCTGTTTCTCTTCTCCTTTCTATATTTCCCCCTTCCTCTTTCTGGCTTGCCAGGATCTCTGTTATGTAAAATTTCACAGTTTTATGTTCCTTACAAAAGCACCATACCAGACACTCTGGTTAGAAACACACACACACTAACACACACACCCAGCAGCACAAGGGAAGAAACCAAGGGGTGAGTGGAGCTAAGGTTTGCCCCATTCAGAGACTCTACTTGTGACTTTCAATCTTATTATCCTCACATATAAATTTTCTCCTAAGGAATAAATCCTGAGGCTAAAGGAAAAGTCTGAGGCTTACTAATAAATCCAACCCCCTTCTTTTTCAAGAGACAACACTGATTTGGGGTGGATTTAAGGAATTTTGCTTAAACACGGAGTCAGAGCCAGATGAGAACCATGTTTTCCTGTCCACATTACTGCTTCCCCACCAGCAGCCACGAGTTACCCTGCCATCAAAGGCCTGAGTCTTCTCTCCCCAAACTCCAACACAAGCTTCCCTCTCCAGCCAAAAGTATCTGCTAGCAGGCAGAAGTCAGCTGTAAAGTCCGGAACATGGGGCATTCCAGGGAGAAAGACCTGGACTGGGCACTTCGGGGAGCTTAGGATGGGGGAAAAGGAGAGCTCTGGAATCCACAGAAGAGGTGTCTCCAAGCTGATCTCACATAGGCCAGAAATTGGCCCTGCCTCTTCCTGCCGCTTTCTTTTTCTAACAAACAATGAATATAAGGTGGTAACAAATTGCATTTATTTTTTCTTATTGAATGCAAAAACATGCTATCCCTGATCACTTAATGCTGACAGTTAGAAAGTGCATTTCAAAGTCGTACACCAGTTTTCCAAGCCTTCCAAAATGCCTAAAGGACAGAAAAGCTAGACAAACTCCAAATAATGATATGTGTATAGATTTCTATACTGGCAATGTTAATGGGCCTTGACTAAGACCACTGTGATTTTAATACATTGTATTGTTTTCATCCTACTGTATTTTAGAACAGAGCATCTCAAAACAATTAGATTAATTAAATATCCACAGGGATGCACAAAATGCTTTCTTATCACACTTGGGGACTTGACCAGCTCAGCTCCTTAGGTTTTTCAGAACTTTTTAATGACCGATTCTCCCCCCCCCATCGGGGGCCTTGACGACTGTTTCAATCTGTCATTAAGAAGAACATTTCCATACCTGGAAAATTGTAAGACTTCTTGAGACTTCAATTTGCCAAACGTAGCTGTTCCGTTTAGGGGAAGCCGTCCTTCGCCATGAGTGGCACAATTTCAAGCTCCCTGGCTCATTGTCTGAGAATGCAAAGTGGATCGTGGTCTTGGGGAGTAAAACACAGGTTAGAAAGGTTAGAGAAAGTCACTGAGCAATTTTTATTGTCTATGTTTCGTCAAGATACTGAAAGTTGAAAATTTCACCCCGTGCTAATAACACAGTATTAGTTACACTTGACTGCTTTGTTGGAGCCAAACCAACCTCACTTCTGTTCTCTCAAGCCTAAATTCCAAGAGCGGCCAGCTTTTTAAGAAAACAAAAGCTGCCATAATCTCTAGCATAGGCTGGTGTCAAACCACAGGAGTTCTAGCAAAGACCACATATTATCAAGAGCTGGAGACACGAAAGAATTCTGCTGCATGACAAGCTCTAGGGAAGGAACTCTTAAAAGAGATTCAATTTTCTCTGTGATGTCTGCTGCAGGAGTAAACCAGTGATGAGCAAGAGGCTGGGAGTGGGAAAGAGAACATGCCCTCCTTGGCTTCAAGGCCAAGTCCTCTTACAACTATAGATAAGGCATCGTTCATCTAAGTGTCCACACCAAGAGATGTACTCTGTATTCCCTCGATAGGTGTTCAGGATGCACCATAAGGTGGGAGATGGCAGGCTTATCATCATCTGCTATTCTCAATTCCCATGCCTCAGTTCCTCCAACAGTAAAATGGTAATGATAACAGTCATCCTGATACATAGGATGTAAGGATTCAAAGTGCTAATGATTTAAACAGTTTAGAACAGTGCCTAGCGTATACAGAGCGTAGCTTTTAGGTATTCATACTCTATGGCTTCTCACATTTAAACTATTTCACCTTAGTTTTTTAAAAATATTTTTTAGTTGTAGACAGACACAATACCTTTATTTTATTTATTTATTTTTATGTGATACTGAGGATCGAACCCAGGGCTTCACATATGCTAGGTGAGCACTCTACCACTTAGCCACAATCCCAGCCCATCTCCTTAGTTTTCAAGGATAGTAGAAGATTCCAAAGACCTCGTCAATCTTCCTCTATCCCAGTGTTTAATGATCCTCATTGAAGGAATTGGATTCTTAAAATGCACAAAAACCTACTTTCCCTTAGAAAGCTCTGGCAACTACATTGCATGATAAAATAGCTTTCATTCGAGAAATGAGATTAGAAGGGAATTACAGAGAAGAATGACCAACCCTTCAATTTCTTCATTTCTTAGCTACCTGGAAATGCTGGAATCAAGTGATCTGATTGTTCTAGAAGGGCCCAACCCACAAAAGACCAAAGAACTGATAGCACATAGCAGTTATCTAGCCCAACCATTGGTTTGTCAGAGGAGGTAACTGAGGGACCAAGAGGTAAATGGCACTGATTCCTTTAATATAGTAGAAATTATTCTTATAAACTGATAGTTTCCAAAAAAATATTAGTTTGGTGCACTCTCAGTATGTTCACTCAAGAGATTGTGACTTACTTGAGTGTGCTACCATTAGATTGTTTTTAAACTCCTTTTGCTTTTCATGGTCTGCTTATATGTCACACAAAAAAACAACCGTCTATGCTTACATACCGATATTTTTGCCACCCACAAAAACATCTTCCAACTCAACCACTCATCTTTTTTCCATATTTGTATCTTTATGATTTTTATTATTTCCAGAAACCAAATTTACCCTCACATGACTGAAACATAATTCAGATTTTTTACAAAATGCAACTGGCAATTTACATGATGATCTTATTCAGGCTATTGCTATAAGAAGAATGCTCATTAATAAGGAATATCTGAAAGAAAAGGGTTCAATAAAGACACTGCCTTTGATAAGACCTATTTAACAACATGAGATAGGAGTTACCCTGTAAAAAATCTGCTCATAATGAAACTAATTTCTCTCCATAGAAAGCCAAAATTGCCCAGTGAAGGTTCAAGTGATTTGTCTTTCCCACTGTGGAAAAGCCAGGTTTACATCTATGTAAATAATTTTATTTTACGTTCCTGATGTCCTATAAATGTTAGCTGGGTTTTGGATTTTACCTGAAACTAGTTACATCTCTGTTCTGGGTCTCTCATTAATTAATGAGATAAATCTATGACATGCTCACTTTTTATTTTGACTTGTGATTTTACCGTTAAACATATGTATATGTGTATGTATTTGTGATTTTTATCATTTCCAGAAAACCAATTTACCATCACATGTACAAACATCATTCAGTCTTTTACAAAATGCAAAATGATGATTACTTTATTCAGGCTATTGCAATAAGAAGAGTGTTAATTAGTAAGAAATATCTCAAAGAATATATATATACATATACATATATATACATATGTATGCATATACATACAGATATACATAAAGATATATATCCTTTAACATGTGTAGATAAGTTCATGTAAAGTCTTATTAACTCAAACTTTAAAAGGAAAAATATCTTTCTGATTAGAATATGTTCAAAGATAATATTACTTTATAATTTTCAAGTTACTAAGAGGTATTATCCAATAGAGATTGATGTTTTAATAAATGACCTATAGTGGGTGTCATTTTTCTATATAAATTGATACATTGATAGCATGTAAACATACATTTTAAGCATTTTTAAACTCTTCCTCTAACTTATTTATCCTGTCTTTAAAAAGACAAAATATGTGGTATGCAATAAAAGGCTTTAGCCTAATTATTCCGAATTCCAAATCAGGGAAATCTGACTTTACTAAAAGTTTATGTGTGTAAACTGATAAAACACTAACTCTTAGTCACATTAATGACTGAGATCTGGGACATCGTTAATGCAGGAATCTTCTCAATTGATCTTAGGTCATCAACCAGGCTGTGTAAACACATCTATTAATAGAGGGCTCACTATTTTTCAAAGCCAATTTCATTGTTAAAAGCATCTATAGTTTAAAAGTTTTCCTTATAATTAATCAAAATGTGCTTCCTTGAAATATTCACGCATTGGTCCTAATTACAGTTTCAGTTTAAACAGATGCATGAGATCTGATTTTAGTCTCTTTTACCCACTAATGACAGACTTCATCTGCCATGAGGGTTATTTTGGGGACAAATTAGGTAAAAAAGAGTTATTATAAAATAGATCTTCTATATCACTTCAACTAAATTTGAAAGTTAACAACTATAAACCCAGACAACTTGACTATTGTCATAAAACTCCAAACCGACCTCTCATAAACAGAACCTAAATCACATAGAGACCACAGTGTTATTCGTAGGTTTTATGGATTTTTTATACATATTCCTTTATTTTTTGAACCTTCCATTTAAAGAAAAATGTACCCCACAGCAAAATACCTGACTCTTTCAAAACCAAGACAATAAAAAGACAATAAGGTTTTGCTCTATTCTGCTCTACTATCCTATAATTCCACTTTTGCTGCAGGTATTGAAACTATTCCACAGTCTGTCAGAAAAATCATCCACCTACTGCTTCACATTCTGCTATGACACCCAACTGATCTAGAGGATTCTTTTGTTGTAGCACCCTTCACCTTTAAATCAAGGCATTTAAAAATAATGTATAGTTTAAGCAATAAGACATTTTACAGTTTCCTGCTTTCCCCTTTTATCCATCCCTTTCCTTAAGAGGAACGACTCAATATATTGACATTGTGACTAGAAATAAATTCTCTAGCAGAGAAGACAAGCTGTTAAATGCAGGATCTCCTGCATTTGCAAGGGAGAGAGAAGTTCCTGTGGCTTTTACAGATTACTTTGCGAGGGAATAAAGAAAATCTTGCCATTTTCCCTATGTCAGATGTAAAAATAAAAAGCATAGAGGAGAAGAATAGGGCCATAAACTTGATACAACTGATCGCAATAGAGTTTCATCAGATAAACCACAGAGACAGTTTCGATGATGCTCTTGTCAGAAAACACATGGTACGATACACTGTATATGTGCCAGATAGCTTCTGCACTTTCAGAAATGTCATTTCTAAAAATGTCTATCCATTTGGAAAATAAGTATGCAATAAATCTGTAAATATTTATTACAAAAGCAATAAAAAAAACAGTAAAGAATGAATGCAGCTTTTGACAACACCAAGTAAACTGTTAACAACAGACCTTTGGAGCCGATGATTCTGTTTCTAGATCAGGGGCCAGGGCCTGAATGTTGCAATCACTGGGGCCATGTCAATACATTCCAGACCCAAACTCCTGCCATAGAAGGTCACCCTAATCGAGATGCCAAAATGATGAGATGTGAGGCAGAAGTAAAACATACAGATCTTGTATTTCTAAATACATATGTCTTGCTTGATCAATGAACCAAAATAACTATCTCTGGAATTGAAAAGCTGCAAGAACTTGCTGCTGTTCATTTTTGTTCTCAATCCTATTGGAAAAGAAGGACTGGGCGGTGAAGAACAGGGAGAGAATCTCCCAAAGAAGACAGAATATGTTCACGTGTGCAGGTAGCGGGTCACCACAAGGCTGTTTTTCTTTGAAAGTACCCTTTTCCTCTTGGCAATGACCTTTCTGCTTTATCTGTCAGCTCACTTCTCCTCTGTTGACTCAGAAAGGATGGTAAGGAGCCACTGGATGGAGCATGGGTTATAATGACCTCTTCTTTTGATTTAGGAAACTCAAGTTCGTATTGGTTAAGGTCTTCTAAATAACCGTGTTCTGGGCAACTTAGCTCAACACTTCTTGACTTAATCCACAGAATTAGAACATCTGCTCTAAATGGAAGATTTACAGAGGGAATTATACCTACTCCAGCTAGAGATTGTTTGCCTCTGATGTCATTCTTGATTAGATGATTTTGGAATTTTGATTGCTTCACATGAGATTATTATGATTTCAAAATGCAGCTTGTAAATGTATTCAGTTCATCAAGGACTATAAATATAAATCTTCAACAACAGAGTGCTCCTTTGCTTAGGTCCTCTTAGATATCTTAAATTAATGTGAGACCAAAAGAAATATCTTTAAGAAAAGGTGGGAAACTCCTACATTAGAAATGATTCTCAAAACATCTGGTCATGATGCCTTTTCTGGGTTTAAATTTAAATTAATGACTACAGGGTAATGAAGGCTCACTCTTTAGAAAAACAGATGTAAAAGATTTAAGGACAAGTTGTGCTCTGTTCAGTACAACAATGACATGATTAGATAATAACTTTCCTCCAAATTTTTCTACATGGCTTTGGGCTCCATTTTTAACTTTCTATTCCATAGGAAACTATTTACTTTTTATTCATAAAATAGTGGGTTTGGAATGAACATCCTAAAATAGAGAAAAAAAAAGAAGTTTCTTTATAGAAAAAGAGATATTGCTAAGTTGCTAACTTAAAAATCACATTATTTTATAACCAAAGTTCCCTTATATTTCACTTGTTTTCTTCTTTAATCAACTTCAGAACACTTTTGCAATTAAGATTAGACCTCGAATCTACTCTAAAAATTTAAGAACCTAGGATTCTACAAGTTTTATGTGAATTTTAGATGAAATCACATCATGGCTGCTATTTTTGTTGGGAAAAAAAAATTGGAACAAGAAAGAAAAACAAGATGTGTATCAGAAATCTGGTGGGTCAATTTGCAGGAGAAGGAGAAATAAACATCATTTCTTTCCAACAGGCTGCAGTTCGGCATGAAAACCAGCCTATCTGCCACGCAATTATGTGTCATGAGTTACAGTGGTAATTAAGTCTCTAGAACAGCAAGCTACCTCAAGAACCCCCCAGGATTTCAGGTGGCTGTCTCCCAACTCTGAATCATCTAGTACTTCACTGCAGCTCATCCATCTACATCACTTCTTTATTTATCTCCATTCTAAGCCAGGGGACTACATTTGGCTCTAAAACACATTTTTCCCCTTGCGTTCCTACTAGCCTATCTTTCCACTTCCTAAATACTTTCTCAAGAAAAGAAGTCCATTATCCCAGATGGCATAAAACCAAAATGTCTTCATCATTTTCTTTCTTCTTTTCCAATGCTCCTGTTTGCCTCGCCAAGAGGGTGAACAAAGTCCCCCCTGCCTCGGGTCACCACCTCATTAAGGACTGTTTCCATCCATTTCTTTCTTGGGTCACCCTGGCACATCCAGAGGGTCAACATGTGCTGGCGATAGCGCTCCTCATTCATTCATTCAGCAAATATTTATTGATGCACCCACAGAGCTAATGCATGTGGTCTGATTATCTAAGAAGGGAGAGAAGGAAGAAACAAATAATAAAATGAGAGTCATAAATCCAAAGGGAGATGTGTTTTAACAGGAACACCCATTAAGCCAGAATGGTTTTGAGCTCCTTGGTTTCTGTGTGGCTCCTCTCTGACTCGGGCAGCACTACCCACTCCCTTCATGGGATGATATTTAAAGAGTTATGCATCAAAGAGATGTCATGTTATAGAATGTATGACCCTTTAATGTACTTGCCCAGTGGAAATAATAAGGAAAAGTGAGGGAAGAAATTCTCACCCCATTTCCAATAAAGTCACATTTCTGTGCTCCATAGGAGGAAGCCAGTCCATATGCCAGTTATTTGTACTCTAGGCCCTGTTAACTTACACTAGCAATTTTGGAGAAGTGATTTCTGCTGACAGATGGCAGCCCAGAAGTACCTTCCTTGGTGAGTGAGGGAAGCTGCTCCCCACTTCCTTCCCTGATGTGACAATGCAGCCCCCTCAGCCTCAGCCCCAGAGGCTGGGGACTAGGTGGTGGGATCCACACAGACTGTGATTAAATGACTCATCTTCTGAGCGTGGCTTGTTTGTAAAGGTCACTCACAAAAATAATAGCAACAGGGTCCCAACTCTAGAGTGGATATTTGTCAAAAATGACTCAAAATAAATAAGGGGCCATTGAAGGAACACCTACAGTAGGGTAGGAAAAGGGTGACGTTTGTGACCTAATGATGGTATTCAATTGAGCACTTCCATCTGCCCTTTGGAAAAAATTGACCCTCACAACAGAATCAATTCCTAGTTTACTGCTAGTTACTCAGTAGAGACCTCAGACTCATATCTACCCATGACTTTACCGATTGTAATGACACCCACATCTTCAGCCAAATCGATGACGCCCATAGTCCTAGCTCCCCAGGTCCACTTGGTACTGTCAATTATGACAGAGAGAGAGAGAGGCAGAAGTCGCCTGAACCCTTAAAGTCTGCTAATCCTAATCCACCCAGAATTCAAAACCAGAAATAAGAAATGAAAACTAAAAAGCTGTAAAGCTCCTAAGTGAAACTTTTTATTTAAGGAAGGCATATTACAAAATAAAACAAAAGCAGGATGTCACAATCTTTCTTGCAAATAAGGATTGGAGTCATTCAAATACACACACACTAGTAGGGAGTTGTTCTTAGGTATTAGTTGTTTTCTTTAAAGTTACTATCAACACATGTGCATATACAAATACATAACAATGAATCCCATCATTATGGATGATTATAAAGCACCAATAAAAACATGAAAAAATAAAGTTATTATGAACTGATTAGTAGTTATAGAAAATTGTGAGAAATAATTTTCCTAGTAAACTCTGTAATAACTCTTAGTGGGAGAGAAGCATTCATATTTGTTAAGTGATGATTTATGCCAAGCTGTATGTGACAACATATATCATCTTATTTAATTCTTAAACAGCCTTGTTTGACAAATATTATTATTCTTAGCTCATAGATAAGAAAATTGGAACTCAAATTCCAATTTTGAACACTTAGCTCCTTGGCAGCAAAATACCCTGGGTTTTTGGGAAAGCCTTCCCTGGGTGATTCTTGATGCTCCATGAAGCGCCCCTCTACTGTTTAAGCCAAAGGAACCAGACACTCTTCCTTCTTCCCTTAGCACACAGGCACAGGAAGGTGGTGAGGCCCTCCAAAACTCCAGCCCAGGGCTTGCCTCCGGAGTACAAAGCACAAATGTGCCAAGAGCCTGGAAGAAGTAATAGTGAAAAGTCTAGTTATAGGCTGCAGCAAGGATTCAACAGTAGAATTAACTAACGAAGCACAACAGTGTATGATTAAGTCACAAGAGGCCAGTCCAGGCAGTGAGCAATGGGAATTCTTAACCAAAACTCTCGTTAAGGGTTGGAATAATCAGGGGAGGCTTGGTTGATGCAGAAACGGGGCTTTCACCACCCCTGAAAGTTTACATAGGATCTGGAGAGGGAAGATCATTCCTGACTGCAGAAAGACACTAAGGAGATAAAGATGGTATGCTCTGAGTACCTGCCAGATTCAAATAGCATCAACACAGGGGAAGACAGTTGCAGGCTTCAAATCAGAATTAAGAGCCAATGAGGTATTACTGAAGGCTATTTCACCAAGGGGCACATGCGAAAAACAGACTTCCAGGAGATTGATGCCATAGTCGGGAAAGATGAATTTGAGGAAGGGGACCTAGTGACAAGGTTTGTAAGAGTATTTGAAGAAGAGCTCTGACCCACACTGTATGTGGAATCGGAGGCCCTATCTGGGATATTTAGTGACGTGGTGAAGAAATGATGAAAGAACTGTCCTCATCAGGGATGGCTTAAGGGAACAACCACGGGAGCCAAGACCCAGGAATAGAAAGCATAAGGGAACCCTCTCTGCTCTCCTGTCTCAGGCATGCTCTGGACCCAGGACTCAGTGACTATCCTGTTAATGGTCCAGAGGCCTCCCACAGCCTGTGGTACTAAAGCGCACAGCAAGTCTCAGCTCCCAAACCCAAGGGTCCATTTAGTCCTCACTAAATATGGCAGCCATCTGTTTGGGATGGCCAGGATATTTCTGTCTATACCTGTATTTCACTCGACGATCTACTGAGTTATAATTCCATTTCATCCTCCCTGAGAGTTAGGGAGCTTGGGATCCAGGAAACCAAATTCTCTCATGTTATAGATACGAAATATTTGTCAGGAAGATCTTGAATTCTATACAAGGTGGACTGATAACACTGGGGGAAGGAGGTAGAGGAGATGAATGTGCAAGAGGCAGGGATCAAATTTTAAAAAAAAATTAAAATTAGGGCTGGGGTTGCAGCTCAGTGGTAGAGCACTTGCCTCACATGTGTGAGGGACTGGGTTCGATCCTCAGCACCACATAAAAATAAATAAACAAAATAAAGATATTGTGTTCACCTACAACTGAAAAAAAAATTTTAATTTAAAATTAAAAGTTTCTTAATATTTTGAAAATTGTAATTTTAAAAAATACGCAATTGTGTATATTTATGTCGGTTGTAAACTTTGGAGGAAACTAAAGAAGACGTGGGGTCTGTCTATATTATTTTTACAACATTCTATGAATCAATAATTACTTCAAAATAAAGGGTTTTTTCTAAGAGAAATAAATAAATACAGGTAAGTTTAGACATTAAAGAAGAAAGGAGACTGACAAAGGTAAAGACTTAGAGAAGCAGACCTGTAGGTCAGAGGTCCAAGGAAATCTTTCCCCAACTTTACAAAGCAGCACCTCACCCCCATACCCCCAGCTCCTCACCTGACCCCCACTCTGCAACCCTTAGCTAGACCCTATAGGTCTGTCTTCTCCCTTAGGAGCCCCAGGGCAGCTGTGTTGACAGCCACTGTGCTCCATCAGTTTCAATGGAAAGCATCACAATGTCCCTGAGACCTGCCCACCCCTTCCTGATTCCTGAGCCAAGGTGTCTCACTCAGCCATGGACCACGCTGAGACTGGCTTTGGTGGGTACAGGGAGTGGCAGAATGGACATTAAGGCAGAAGACAGGAGAGCTAAGGCCTTTCTTTGTTCAGCAGAGCAACCTTGAATAGAACAACCTCATCTCTTGGGGCTTCTATGTTTTTCTGTTTGTAAAATGAGCATTCTAAATTGCTATTGGAGGGCTCTGCCCCTTCTGAAATCCTAGGATGGATTCTGTGAATCTAGATATTGCCTGATAAACTCCCTCCTGATCCTAAAGATCTCATGTAAGTAGCATAATTTCAATTAAATGTGGCACTGGGGGAGCAGATATGTTCCTCTTTGAGTCAGCTATGAACCAGGCTGGAGTGGAGCCTCCAAACTCATTCCAAGTCCAAGTCTTCTTTGCCCTCTTCACAGCCCAGCTTGACACACACTTTCCACAATGCCCTGCCTGATCATCCAAGCCAAGGCGCTTCATCTGCTCCTCCCCTTGGCACAGTCCCTGCCATGAAGGTCACTTGCATGCATCCCTTTCTCTCCAGGTTAAATGGAAAACTCTTGTGAACAGTAGAAACTCACCAAATGCAAGCTGAATTAAAGAGATGGGTGAATGAATGATGCCCAAAACTCCAACCAAAAAGAGATAAGCTATCCCTTCTATACCTTAGCTGAAAATTCCCATTTAGGTTCAGGAAATAAGCAATCTTATCAGAAGACAAATTTTTGGGTAAGTGATCATTCAGAGATGCATATTACATTCCACATGAATCATTTTGCAAAATGAAAGCTGAAAGCTGCATGAAATAAACAATTATGGTGAGCCAGGGACTCTGGATGAGGAGATGAGAGGAAAGAACATCTGCCAGTCCTTACAAATAAGTCTGCTCGGGTCCAGCTCGGGGGCAGGTCTGAGCTGGAGGGGCTATACCCAGAAATAACTGGTAGAAAAAGAATCTCAGATTTCTACCTTGCAGAATATTAACAGATCATAAGGGTTGGCTTCTACTTTCCACCCAGCACATCTCTGACCTGCATGTGTTTATGTAAGTTAAATAAAATGGGGGGCAGCTACAAGACTGTTAAAAATGCATGAACAAAACCCCAAATAAATATTTCAGGTTGTCTGTGTTGCTGCTCCCTTTCCTTTGGGCAAGTCACTGAAAGTTAACTGGGTTGTGTGGAAAATAAATAAATAAATAAATAAATAAAGACAAAGGATTAAGCAATGTCTGTTGTGACTACCTGATAGTCTGAGAAATCCCAAAGGAGCTCAGTTTCTTTTCCCATTCCTCCTCCCGCTCTTCCTTTCTCCCTTACTAAAGGAGCAGGTAACCGAATGACAGTGTGATTCTGAACTGGATCCTCTTGCTATATAGGACATTGTTGTGAAAACAGGGAGAGTGGAACAAGCTCCAAGGATCAGGGGTTATAATGGATCACTGTTCATTTGCTGTTTTGATGGTTGTCTTCCGTTGTATTCACTAGGAATATTCAGATGTAGATATATGGGAGTTCTGGGGTTCGGGGGGCTTATTAAGGAAATTGGCTCATACAATGATGGAGGCTGAGAAGTCACACCACAGGCTGTCTACAAGGTGGAGACCTAGGATGCCAGTATCATGGCTCAGTCCACGTCCCAAGGCCTCAGAATTCAGAGGGCTGTTGGTATGAATTCTAAATATAAAGGCTGGAGGACTTGGAGCTCTAACATCCAAGAGCAAGAGAAAAACGAAGCCTATCCCAGCTCCAAGAGAGAGATTAACTCTCCTTTTCTCTACTTTTGTTTAATTAGGGCTCCCAGCTGACTGGCTGGTGCCTGCTCAAATTAGGGGACATCTTTCCCACATAGTCCAGGAGAGATATAGACACTAGCTGGATAAGATATAGACACTTAACTGTGAGGCACACACATACTTCAGCCAAAATGGCCCTCTTCCCCTCTACTCTCATTGAGACATGTTGATCTCCTCTGCAAACACCTTCACAGATACACCCCCAAAACAATGCTTTACCAGGTAAATGCTCTAGGTATTTCTTCAACCAGCCAAGGTGATACCTGAAACTAACCATCAGATGTGTCATGTGGTAGAATGTTCTGGTTTGTGGGGATGACACACTCAAAGTAGTCAGGAGTGATGGAACATCATGTTGGCAACACACTCTCAAGTGGTTTAGGATTTTGAAAGTTCTTTAGCTAGTCATGCTACCTTTTAAGTTTGATATTATCTTAAGAGAAAAAAATCTGAAAGCAATGTTAGCAATTTACAAAAAGCAGCAGTAACAGCAGCAGCTGACCCTTGAGATTCTCCAAGCCAGCTTGACCCTCTGGCACCTCCGTTCATATTGGTGCTGACCTCCCTAGGGTGGCACAGCCACAATCCCATGGTGGCCCACAGCATTCCAGCTGTTGAACTGTCACAGAAGCCAAATCGCCTTCTCCAATGAGTGCTGGGTCCTTCTGGCTTCCTACTTCTTGACCATTTCAGACCTGCACATTCACAGGCCTCCTCCTGTCCTGTGCCAAACACTCCCCATGGTACCACCCCGGCTAGTGTCTATATTTCTCCTGGCTTCTCCTCCATCGGTCTCTTCAACAAATCCTGATGCCAGTCAAACTGTGCCCTTCCTGCCTTCTGGTCAGACTTTGGGCACCTCTGCTTGCTCCTACCCAGGAGACTCTGTTTCATCTCTGCCTCTCTGAGCGTCACCCTCCATTCTGCAGGGCCTGTTTCAGAGGCCCCCTTCTCTGTGAAGCCTCCTTCACCTTCCCAGCCTGACTTAGAATTCAAAAGGGCTCCTCATCTCTCACTTGCCTCTAAACAACAGGCCCCCTAATGCAACATTACCTTTCTCTCTCAATGTCTTGTCTCCCCCATTAGATGGAAGGTTTTTAGAGAAAAAGCATAATTAGTATCTCTCTGTAGCTCCCTAGCACCAGCTCACTAGAAAGAGTCAGATTCCAAATCCCCAGGATTTCTCACCATCACCTCCCTCCATTGTCACTTAACTGTGAGGCACACACATACTTCAGCCAAAAGGGCCCTCTTCCCCTCTACTCTCACAGAGTCAATTTGATCCAATTTGATCTTTCCTATGCTTAGAAAACAAAGCAAAGCATTTAATTAATCCTTCCCCATGACTCCATGGGAACCCCAGGGAAAACTGTAAAGTAGAGCTTGGGGAATCTTTCTACCACCCATATCATTACCCTTTTTTTATTAAAGAAGACCCATTCCCACCCCAGCTCCTCCAGGAGCTTATTCTCTCCTGCAGGCCCACTACAGTGTTAGCAGCTGCTAAGAGATTAGTTGGTAAGGTGAACAGCTCCCAGGGGAGTTTTCATGAAAAAAGAAAATTAAAGAAAGGAAAATCTACAAAGACCTGCAGAATGAATCCCTAAATGTGCAATACCAGGCAAAGGAGCAGGTAGCAACTGAAGGCCACTATTCTTCCTACCCACTTCTCCTCTCCACCTGCTGTATGCCAGAGATGGAAGCTAGTGGAAGGTCAACGAAGGAGAGAGGGAAGAATTCTTTTCAGAAGGCAGCCCAAGAGAAAATTGCAAAACTGGGCAGAAAACTTTACAAATGCTTATCACGTTAAAACGTCAATTTTGAGAGTCTCTAAAAAGAGTCTAAAAATCATGGGCAGGATGCATATAACAAAGCCAGGCCCAGCTCTGAAAGGTATGGTACTGGGAGAACCAGGGAAAAAAAAGAGGCAAAGATGAGTTAGTAAAACTCAGCCCATAAACAGCGGGGTCCCCAGGTGGCATGAAAAGCTCATGTGGACACAGCTGCCCAACTTAGCAGAGAACAGCATTAGCTTATGCCATCTTCAATACCTATGATGCAAATTCAGGCATGCTAGAGGAAAACAAGCTTCCTTGGGCTCATCTGTTCTTAACATCCCAACAGCTATATGCTTTGCATATTTAAATACAATTTTCAATACAAAGATTTTTTGGTTCTTATGTGGTCAATCTATAAAACAGACTCTAAGCTCTACTCTAAACTTATTTAATAAAATTTACTGTGTCAAAATCCAAATGGCAAATGTAATGACCTGGAAAATCATTTGGTGAGATTCTGACGTAAATTGCTTTGTCACTTGGGTTAGGGCATGAACTCTTGAACCTTCCATTAGATTCCAGAATCCTTCATAAAACTGGTCACGTGGTGACTGAGAAGAACATTTGCACAAACATCTTCAAAACTCATTCTGCCTACCAACTTTTCCAGCCTGCACAAATGACACTGAGCACATTCCCAGCCTCTAACACACCCATATTCTCCTCCAAGTGTTCTTACTCAAAAGAAACTCAGTATCCTTTGACTTGAGGTCTATCTGTAGTCAATATCAAAGCACATCATTGAGTCCAACTGGCACAGAGATGACTTCTGATAGATAACAAGGTACTTCCATATTTATTATCTCATTGAGCCCTAAAGAGGTCCTCCCAGGAAGAAGGATGAGAAATATTTAATAAGCCATACACAAAACACTGTGCTGGACAAACACATATGTTAATTCATTTAATTCTCACAAGAACCCACAAGGCTAGTATTCAGATCCCGTTTGTTAGAGATGAGGAAACTGAGACTCAGAGCGATGACATATCTGGCCCAGAGACCAGGGCTAGAAACAGTCAAGTTAAGGCACACAGGTAGGTCAGCAGACCACAAAGACCAAGACTCTCACTGTGCCAAACATGGTCAGTAGGTCACACCAGATCTTTCTGCTTAGCTAGTGCACAGTCTGGGGCTTCCTCTAGAATTCTGGCACCAGGAGTAGCTCAACAAAGAGATCAGGAACCTTCAAATAATTGCATGCTATTTCTACCTCCCATGGGGAGGCGAAAGTGCTGCTCTAATAATCTAATGCTAGATGATGTGAATAAGAGCAATGTGCTGGGTTATGGATGGAGAGAGGCTCTGTCAGAAGGAGGCACAAGTTGGATTGGCAGTTACCTTTGGCCCAAAAGCCATAGATGTCCTTAGTACCTGGGTCCTATCTCATTATTCCCACTGAGTATCTTTATCTTAAGGAAATATCTCAAACCTCTAAGCAAATCATACACTAAATAAATAAGGCATTATTTTTTAGGTAGAGGACTTACATTTAGCTTTGGAAAAGAGGCATCTACTGCTTTAAAAAGTAAGTTTGAAAACATGGTTTAGAGAAATAGATCCTTCAAAGACGCTTCTCAAAATGCATTCCATACAATCAGACCTTTGACAAAGGTATCAGTTTGCTAGGGCTGCCACACACACAAAAATACCACACCTGGGTGGTTTAAAACAACAGAAATTTGTTTTCTCAGTCTGGAGGCTGCAAGTCTGAATGGAAGTATCTATAGGGGGTGGGTTCTTAGGAGGCCTGGCTCCTTGACTTACAGGTGATCATCTTCTCCCTGTTCCCCAGGGTCTCCTCTCAATATGTCTATGTTGAATTTTCCACTCTTAAAAGGCCCCCAGTCATCTTAGAGTAAAGCACACCCTAAAGGCTCATTTTAACTTGAGTACCTCTTTAAAGACCCTTTCTGAGATATTGGGGGCTAGGACCTCAACATATGAATTCAACTGGACAAGGGACAAATCACCCATTAGAAAATTTGAAGGGCCTTACAAGGACAAGGACCTGAATACAAAGCTATCTAAACACTGGATGTGAAGGAGGAGAAGCCCAGGCAGTTCATGATTATATTCAGTGTGCAAATTCTTCTTCACGAAGTACATATTTTCATATATGCCTACATATTTTATAAAAATAAACCTAAGGGCTAAGGATGTAATTCAGTGGTAAAGTGCTTGCTTAGCTTACATAAAGCCCTGGGTTCAATCCCCAGCATAGAAAAAAAAATTAAAGAAATAAATCTAAAATTGCAGCCATTTGTATTTTCCAAAGATGGCCACAGTGACAGTTCCTATCTATGTACTCTTTTTACAATGGGATTTTGATATTCCTCCCATGGAAAGGTGGGGGTCTAAATTCCCTTCCCTTGAATCTCAGTAAGCTTGTAACACCTACAGGAGAATTGTAGGTATTAGGTAACCTCAGATTAGGGTATAGAAGGCCATTTAGCTTCCACCTGATTTTTTAAAAATATTTTTTAGTTGTCAATGAACCTTTATTTTTATTTATTTATATGCTGAGAATTGAACCCAGTGCCTCCTCATGCTAGGCAAGTGCTCTACCACTGAGCTACAACCCCAGCCCTCTACCTGAGTCTTTTAGGACACATGGTTTTGGAGTGCTGAGCCTTCATGTAGCAGTTTGACTGCTCCAAGGCCACTCTTTCACATGGAAAACACACATGGAGGGGCTCTGAGACTAAAAGAAGAAAGAGCATTTTCCCCTGTCCCCACTACTTTGGCTCTAGCCATAGCTAATGATGTGTAAGACCCAGAGCCAAAACCAATCAGTTAGGCATCTCCCAAATTGTTGACCCACAGAATCCATGAGCATAACAAAATGATTATTGTTGTCTTACATCACAAAGTTTTGGGGCAAATTATTACGTGGCAATAAAAAACCAGAACAAAAATATTCTGATTAAGTCTTTCTGATGCTAATTTGACTTTGTTTCTTCCAAAAATTAGTCCAAATGAATAAAATGATCATTTCCTCTTGGCATGTCTATAGATTTCCTACTTGGCATCTTCTACGTCTGCAAAGGACAATATGCCTTTGGTTTTCTCATTTTCAAGGGATGCTACACATGTCAGGAGGTCAATTCTGCATGAATTTCACAAATAAGTAATTCAGGACAGCCTTTGGCTAGTTCTTCCATGTTGGCTTCCAGTTTTTTTCCTCCCAAGTTTGTACTATAATCATAATATAATTTCCTTTTAGGGGTTCTAACTTTCTATTTTGTGGCCTATTTCCTGTTTCAGTTCCATTGGTGTCATTGGGAGATTCAAAAATATTTTGACCGAGATCCACAAACTAGTAATGTCATCCTAACATGAGGATCCCATGCTCAGATTTCTGGGCTGAGCCCCTTTCGGGAAATGGGGCTGGCCACACCCACAACCTGACCCTACTCTTGTGCTTCCCTCATTTTGATTCTTGTCACACCCTATCTCTAACTTGAGTGAAGAATCCTTTAGGGGCAACTGCCAATTAAAAGCAGATTCAGCATCTTCGATGTAGTGAAGGCTACTCAACTATCACACAGGACTCCAGAAACATGATCATGCATTTCCTTTACCAACCTGAAGTCCAAAATTCAAACACAAAAGAGATTCACTCCTTGGAATTAGGCATGGTCCCACTAAATAAGAGTCTTTTAAAGTGGAAGGCAAGTCAGGATTCGATAGTTGCCATAATTAGATTTTTACGATCAACTGAACTACCCCTAGAAACTGGAAATGTTGCCCTCTGAGAGGAAAAACTAGTAAATGAATTATATAAACTTTAGTCAACATTTATTGGGTGATACCTGCCATTTCTGGAAACAATTTACCCTATAGTGAACAGTGTCCTAAAAATTTGTCCACAAATGTGTGACTGAGGAAACGTGACAAAGCCTGATTATAAATGAGGTCACTGAGGGGTAATTTCAAATAGGGCAGGAAAGGACTGTGACTTTTTCTATGAAATCTGAAGTCTAATCAATGAATTATATACTGGTATACTTGGTTATTAGGACCCCCAAGTTTAATATGTCATTTAACAATGATCCCAATATTCTATGAATTTTATTGATCTATTATTTTCCCAAGGATTGAATTTGAACTACATTCACTGTGAAATTGGTCTGCAGCTTTGAGTCCAAGACTAAAAAAGACCCAACTTTCACCTACCACCAGGCCCCACTGTGACTCGTTCACTTTCACACTCAAAGAAATCTTTACAAAGGAGCTGGAGTCGCTTAAAATATTAAGCTATTCTTTACACCTTTTATGGGGAAAATTATATATGATAATGGCATTACAAGGTTGATGATCCCTGAGACTTTGAGTATATTCCTCTTATAATTATGCCTAATACAGTGTAATTTACCTAAAGGATAAATAGAGTACTAAAAGAAAAAAAACTGCATGAAGCAGGTAAAATTGAGGCCCCAAATCCCTCTAGTTAAGATTTAGGCTTCAGAATAAGACAGGTTTGAGCCTAGTCTGGATATATCGCATAAGGAAGAGAGAAAGACACTGCCAAGGTCATTGCCAATGTGTCCCAAGCTATGCAGCAGGGAGAATTTACCAGTCTTTCAATGGCTGGAAAAGCACCTCTCAAATGTGTGTAACACCTCAGCCCTGACTCCACGCTTACCATCTATTGCAATAACTAAGGTTGCCTCCTGATGTTGGCACAAGGGAACAGAGAACCAAGAATTTCAGGCTACCAGAAAGGTCATACCCGACTCCTCGTTTCGGGGTTTGAATTTGGTCTCTAGTCAACTTAGTTATTCTGAGTTCCAGAGAATCTGATTCTCTCTGGACCTTCAATTGTGACCAGAATGTTGGCCTGAGATGTGGTGATCACACTAATAGCCCCTTTGAAGACCATCCTGCCTGGAATCTGGCTACCCTCCTACCCAAATAGCCCATGGCTCGTGTAAGATCTATTATAGACTGAACCAAGTCTCCCACAAATCGTATGTTAAAGGTTTAACTCCCCAATGCAATTATATTTGGAGATAAGGCCTTTAAAAAAGAAATTAAATTTAAATGAGATCATAGGGTAGATTCCAAATCCAAAAGCACTGGTGTTTTAATAAGAGGAGGAAGAGACACCAGGAGTATACACACACAGGAAAACCCAAGGGAGGACACAGCAAGAAGGCAGCCACCTACATCCAGGAAGAGAGTGCTCACCAGAAACCAACTTTGCCAGCACCTTGATCTTGAACTTCCTAGTCTCCAGAACTGGGGGAAAAAAAAATTTCTTTTGTCTAAGCCACGCCATCTAGGGCCGTTTGTTGTGGCAGCTCTCGCTGAATATGATATCATCCCATACTTCCTAACTCTACTTATTTTTCAGTGATTCTGTTGAAAATGCAAATAAACCATTATCAGTCATGAGTAACGTTTTATGCATCAATCTGTCTAAACTTTTCCAGTGAGAGACTGAGAACAAATTCCATTTGGGTGAAGGACAAGAGAAGGCGGTATGAAGGAGAGCCAGAACTCGGTGTTAGCTGAGGAAACCTGCTTAGCCACGGGCAGCAGGGAAGAGGGGCGGTGGCAGGTTTCCGTCACCCCAACCAAATACCTGAGATAACAACTTATAAAGGGAAAATGGTTCTTTGAGCTTTCTTTGAGCTCACAGTTTTGAAGGTTTTAGTACAAGCTCCAAAATGCTCTCGACCTCAGTAGGAGTACCAGAGAGCAGATGGCAGAGTGAACTGCACACCTCACGGCTAGGAGCAGAAGAGAAAGCGGAAGAGGCTGGGTTCCCACAGTCCCCTTCAGGGGCACACTGGCAATGACCTCCGTAAGGTCCTACTTGCGAAAGTTCTCATCACCTCCCAAGAGGACCACCTTGGGGGCAACACTTCCCACACAGGCCTTTGGGGGACACTTATCTGAGCCACAGCAGTGAGGAAGGGGCAAGTGCAACATTGAAGTCAACACAAGGACACTGGGTGCTGGGGAAATAATGGCAAGCCAGCATTTATTGTGTTTTCATTTGGTGCCAGACGCAAAGCCAAGGGGTCATCTACTGACCCCCGATAACAGGACATTTTTTTAAATACCTTTATTTCATTTATTTTTATGTGGTGCTGAGGATGAAACCCAGGGCCTCACATATGCTAGGCAAGCGCTCTACCACTGAGCCACAACCCCAGCCCTGACAACAGGATAATTACAGGCAGTATAAATCCTCATTGGACAGACTGGAATCAGGCTCATGAAGCTACATAGTATTAGACCAAGAATTTGACCCAAAGCTGTCTATTGCCAAGGCCTAAATATTTTTATTTTTTTAACATAACTTTTAGAGACAAAGTTATATACCATAAAATTTATCCACTTAAATGTATGGCTCAGTGATTTTTTTGAAATGATCACCAAACTCTAATTTAAGAGCATATTAATAACCCCCAAAAATATCGTGCAGGGCCCAAATCTTAAATACTAACCCATACAGCCTCCCACAGCATGGCAGGAGACTTGGTAGGGTTGTAGACACTGAGGTTTTTACAAACTGCAGCCATGTTTAAATCGGTACCACCATGTTGGGAGAGCAATTTGGCCATAGAGAGTTGAAATGAAAATGCTCACGCCCAGCGGCCCCCGCAGTTCTCTTCTGAGCATATGTCTGGGAAATTCCCTCACATCTGCACAGGGAAGAGAACACAGAAATACTACGCATCAATTGTGAAGTGATATTTGGGAAACAACCCACATGTCTACTATTGTGAGCAGATAAACAAGTCACAGCGTATTCATATAACATGATACACTTAAATAGCCACTGAAGTGAATAAACTATAACTGTAAGAATCCATATGAGTAAATTTCAGAAACAGAATGTTGAGTTAAAAAAAGAAGTTGCCAAGTAATATGTACAGTAAAACACTCTTTGTGTCAAGTATCAAAACCATAAACAGCATGGGGTTTTGTTACTAGGGTTTCTATTTAAGTTTTATTACTTTAAAAAAATGTGAAGCAAGTATGGCCTAATAATGAGATTTCAATAAAGTATAAGGATAATACTCTATACGGGCCTTTATAATGAATCCTAATGTGTTAGAAAATAAAAGGAAAGTGTTTCTTTAAATTATTTTTTAAAAATACAAAAATCAAACTTCATTGAGATCACTAGCTTAGTATAAAGTAACTTTTAAAGAACATTTAATTCTAAAGGCGATTCTGTACCAAGCAGGTGGCCCCCAGCGGGTTAGCTGCATGCGGTGCATTTCGTCCCTGGGCCAGCTCTCTTGGGCTTTTGGGTTTGGGAGCCTACTTTCACCTAAGGCTGCACACTGACCCCACTGCTATCCAAACAGACTCATCCTTCCCTCCTGTCCAATAGCTGAAGTGTCTGCTACAGACAGATGATGTCTTTGTGTTTGAGCAACAGAAAACTGGGACTGTTGGGCTCATAAAAAGATAATTAAGTCTTTAACCATGATTGAATGTGGCAGGGGAGAGGAAGCCGACAGCATTTACCAGCCTTCTCAGAGGCTACCCTGGGAGGATGAGCAATTCTAGGAAACCCTGGGCCACACAGTGGTGGATTTAGACATCTTTACCTCTCTGATCTTTGATGGATGGAATGTTTGTGTCCTTCCAAAATTTATATGTCCAAGCCCTAATCCCGTTGCAGTGGTATTCAGAGGCAGGGCTTTGAGAAGGTGGTTATGTCACAAGGATGAAGGCTTCAGAAATGGGATTAGTATCCTTATAGAGACCCCAGAGAGCTCTCTTGCCCTTTTTCTACTATATGAGGACACAGCTGAAAGTCTGCACTCTGCAACATGAAAAAAAAACCCTTGAACAGAACCTGACCATGTGGCACCCCTATCTCGGACTTCCAGGTTCCAGAAATGTGAACAATAAATTTCGGTTATGCATAAACCACCCGGTCCATGATACTGTCTTAGAGCAACCCAAACCAACACAGTTTTTTATTAAGATAGAATATTTTTCAGTCTTGGATGTTCACATTAACACACTCTCAAATTGTCCAAATGAAAAATATCTCTAATGGCACCTCTTTCACACACCTAACACAAAATGCAGCCTCCTGATAAGACCTGCATTATTCGTCCCTTCCATCCTTTGTCAAGTACAGGCCACACTTAAACATGTTGATTTTGATGTACTCCCCATAGTCCCTTCCCAGGGGTCTTGCCCACATTGTCCCCATTAGTCTCAGTACCCTTTCTGTTCCTCTTGCTACATCTTCCCTCACCCCCCCCCCAGGATGTGCAGTTCTTCCCAACAATCAGCAGCATCACAAGAGGCCCTTCCTCCTCAAAGCTCTCCCCCATAGAAGTGACACTACCCTCTACCTGTACTTTGTGCTGTACAGCTCTCATGAGTCAAAGCAGATTTTGCTGAATATTATTGTTTTTCATTTTACATTTTTTATCTTTCTGCCATACTTTGGAAACATAGGAGACAATTTTTTTAAGTCATTCATATGCCCAAAACAGAGCATATAGACATGCTTAATAAATGTTCATCAAATGAGTTAAATATTTCTCTCTTGACCCATCGGAATGGCATTTCATTCTGCTTCATTTCACTCTAGCAGTTGACATATGTTGACAATTTTGCTATGTCGAGAATCAGGATAAACCTTATACTTTCTGATGTCTAAAATGGAACTGTTTATAGAAATCAGACATCCCGGATGATGGGATAGTTAAAACACAGTCTTTTGTGCAGTAGTTTTCTACTCTGGCTGCACATTATAACCACTCCGGGAGTTTTGAAAAATATCCAAACCCAGACCTCTTTTTTGACACAGTCAGTCTGGGACAAGGCCTGGGTTTCTTGAATTCTGAAAGTTCCTCTGGGAATTCTGGTGCGCCAGCCAAGGCTAAAGAACAGATCTTCTTCACCAGCAGCCTGCATAGCATGTGAGCATCAAGGCTGAGGTTTGGGTGCACCAGCTCTGAAAGGAAGCAGGAACAATGTAGTAAGCAAAGGGATGTCAACCCTATTTGCATCATAGACCACAAACTGCTTAAGCACCACCTTCCCAGCAGTTTTTATTCACAGGATGGATGAACTCATTCGGAGCACATCTTATCTATTCCTTAAAGCCCTTACAGGATTCTCTCTAATTCATAGGCAACTTCCACTTTTCCACTTCCCCTTGTCCTGTCAGCAGTTAGTGCCTGCATTTGAAAGTCATAAAACTCCTTTTCTTAAATTAAAAAAAAAAAAGTTCTATAAACTATGTATCCACTAAAAGAATATGAGTACTGACCATGTAGCAAGAAGTAAATATGGATACAAAATCAAGTCCAGAGTAAAGAGTAGAATATAAAACAGGGCTAAATGCAACTACATACAAAGTGATGCAAAAATAAAAAGGGACTATAATTTAGTGGAAGTTTTTTTTCCAGCAATAAGTTACAACATTCAATGGAGATTCAAAATTATTTTTAAAGTACCATCTAATTCAGACATGTTGCATAAAGTATATTCACCAACTAACTGGGGCCTATCATCAGTGTTTTTACAACATTTTCCACCAACAGCTATTGTTTCTGTCTCAGATGAGTTTCTTCCTCAATTGCTCTGTTAGGTGGTCTCTAGACTGTGGTTTTTTTTTTTTTTTTTNTTTTATTCATTTGGACTAATTTTTGGAAGAAACAAAGTCAAATTAGCATCAGAAAGACTTAATCAGAATATTTTTGTTCTGGTTTTTTATTGCCACGTAATAATTTGCCCCAAAACTTTGTGATGTAAGACAACAATAATCATTTTGTTATGCTCATGGATTCTGTGGGTCAACAATTTGGGAGATGCCTAACTGATTGGTTTTGGCTCTGGGTCTTACACATCATTAGCTATGGCTAGAGCCAAAGTAGTGGGGACAGGGGAAAATGCTCTTTCTTCTTTTAGTCTCAGAGCCCCTCCATGTGTGTTTTCCATGTGAAAGAGTGGCCTTGGAGCAGTCAAACTGCTACATGAAGGCTCAGCACTCCAAAACCATGTGTCCTAAAAGACTCAGGTAGAGGGCTGGGGTTGTAGCTCAGTGGTAGAGCACTTGCCTAGCATGAGGAGGCACTGGGTTCAATTCTCAGCATATAAATAAATAAAAATAAAGGTTCATTGACAACTAAAAAATATTTTTAAAAAATCAGGTGGAAGCTAAATGGCCTTCTATACCCTAATCTGAGGTTACCTAATACCTACAATTCTCCTGTAGGTGTTACAAGCTTACTGAGATTCAAGGGAAGGGAATTTAGACCCCCACCTTTCCATGGGAGGAATATCAAAATCCCATTGTAAAAAGAGTACATAGATAGGAACTGTCACTGTGGCCATCTTTGGAAAATACAAATGGCTGCAATTTTAGATTTATTTCTTTAATTTTTTTTTCTGTGGGGCTGGGGATTGAACCCATGGCCTTGTCCATGGGAGGGAAGCATTCTACCAATGGAGCTATATCCCTAGCCCAGACTGTGAGATCTTTTATAAGGGTTTTGTTTCATGATTATTTTTTACCTTTCCCAAGAAAGTTTTCCTTCCTCTAGTGACATCACATAATTGGACAACTCTGGAACCATATTCTTGTTATCTGTCAGTCCCGGGAGTTAATTCCAAATGGAGCATTCTTTCTCAATCTACAGTAGTGAGTTGACACTAACTCTACCTTAAGAATAAGTTCTTTAAACTCAAAAGCAATTTTGTTTCCCTTTTGTCTTTGAAAGAAACAGAATAGCAACCTGCATTCTTCCCATCATGAAATGGATGGCCCTGCCTTGTGGTGCATGCCTGTAATCTCAGCGGTCAAGAGGCTGAGGCAGGAGGATCTTAAGTTTAAAGCCAGCCACAGCAACTTAGTAAGGACCTAAGCAACTTAGAGAGAACTTATCACAAAATATAAAAAGGGGCTGGAGATGTGGTTCAGTGATTAAGCAATCTCCAGTGTGAAAGAAAGAAAGAAAGAAACAAACAAACAAACAAATGGGTATTTTTTAAGAAAAGTAGTCATTGATCTAGTAGCATTTTATAATGTTTAAACAACCTAGCTAGGAACCCTAAGTTTATCTTATTGGTAAGGGAATCATTTTCTTCTAAGTAAAATCATGTTTTTAATTAACATTTAATAAATATAATTATTTGTTTCATCTATTTTTTGTTTAAATTTTTTAATTTATTATTTAATTAGTTATACATGACAGTAGAATGCATTTTGACATGTAATTATTTATTTCATCTTTAAGCTGAGGTGTATATCACATTAAGAATAATGTCCTCCAAAGGTCATGTAAGTGTTCATAAACCTGGTACAATTCAAGTGGAACATGTCAGTGCTTGCAATTGATCTTCTTACCCTAGGCTTCTTTAAAGAAGTTAGCAATCACAATATCAAGTTTTCCTCATTCCTTTCTTTGCCAGTATGATCACATAACCAATTTACAAGAGGGGAATACCTCATGTTCCCAGGTTCCTGGGTAAGAACAGGCCATGCAAGTACCCAACAGCTCTTTCCAAAGCTCTCCTTATTCCTTGTGCATTTTCTCACTTTGATTCCTTTTGTCACTCTAACTTCTGTGTGTTATACATATGTTAATATATATAATCCTTTCTTTAAAAATCCCAATCCAAGCATTGATATAATCCCTAGTAGTATTTTTGCTTGATTTTTGTTTCTTCCATTTTACCAGAGTAGCTAATTTAAAAAGTGTACTATATATGGAGATTCCTTGGAAAACTTGGAATGGAACCACCATTTGACCCAGCTATCTCACTCCTTGCTTTATACCCAAAGGATTTTAAAACAGCATACTACAGTGATGCAGCCACATCAATGTTTATAGCAGCATAATTCACAATAGCTAGATTGGGGAACCAACTTAGATGTCCTTCAATAGATGAATGGATAAAGAAACTGTGGTGTATATATACACAATGGAATATTACTCAGCATTAAAAGAGAATAAAATAATGGCATTTGCAGGTAAATGGATGGAGTTGGAGAATATCATGCTAAGTGAAGTTAGCCAATTCCAAAAAACCAAAGGCCAAATGTTTTCTCTGATATATGGATCCTGATCCATAATTGGGGGGGGGGGAGCATGGGAGGAATATAGGAACTTTGAATAGGGCAAAGGGGAGGTAGATGAAGGGAGAGGGAATGGAGGTAGGAACGATGATGGAATGAGATGGACATCATTACCCTAGGTACATGTATAAAGACATAAATGGTGTGACTCTGTTTTGTGTACAACCAGAGAAATGAAAAATTGTGCTCTCTCTATATAATATGAATTGAAATGCATTCTGCTGTTAAGTACAACAAATTAGAATAAATAAATATTTTTAAAGTGTACTATTATATAAAGTGAGAGAAAGCAAAATTAGCAAAATGGATTTCAAAGAGTATATAAAAACAAGCTTCCAAAGTACATGTTTTTAGTCCTAAATATTCCCTCACATCAGGGAGAACATCGCAAGGTTGTTCAGACAATAAATGAAATCCAAGGAAAATAAAGTTGGATCCTTACCTCACACCTTAGAATAAAATGAATTTCACATGTAGCAAAGATTTTAAAAACTTAAAAATACTTTTTTAAAAAGTATAAAAATATTTGAAGAACATAGAAAAATGTGTTCTGATCTTGAAGCAGAAGAAGATCTTTCTAAACAAAGTGTGAACTAACACCACAGGCCTAAAATATGAGCTTGATAAATATGACCACAAAAATTAGAACCATCTAGAAAAAAAAAATGAAATCACCATAATCCAAAACCAAAACACAATGACAAACTGGGAAATAATACTTTATTTCATTCTACAGAAAACAGTCCTATTTTTTTAGTATAAAACTTCTTTACAAATAAAAGTGATAAAAACCCAATAGAAAAATGGACAAAGGATAGCATCACAGTTTGTTTGTAGGTTTACCAATAGGTGAAAAGATGCTCCAACTCACTGTGAAAAGAGATATGCAAAGAGAGAGATGCCAAGTAAAGTTAAACTATTTTTATCTCTCAATCTGATAAAGATTGAAGTCTTTGACTCTATTCTATAATTAATTGATAGAGGTGTTGTATAGCAAGCACTCTTTGGTAAGAATAGGATTGTGCACTGTTGTTAGGAATGTAAAGGGTTTAGCCACAATGGGGGAAAAAAAAACATGGCAATTTCTCAAAAAATTAAAAATAACGCATAGTGTGAAAAGAAAATAAAGGTAGCTCTATATGAATATTTGCCAATAACCCCAACTGTATTGTTGAAAGGAATAAAGCAAGGGATAGGTATGGGTTTCCAGAAAGCTACCACATGTGGAGAAAAGTGAAAACGTAGATGTATTCTTCTGTATGCACATCTCTGTTAAGATACAGAAGACGCCAGTGGCTCACACCTGTAATCCCAGCGGCTCTGGAGTCTGAGGCAGGAGGATCGCGAGTTCAAAGCCAGCCTCAGCAAAAGCGAGGTGCCAAATAACTCAGTGAGACCCTGTCTCTAAATAAAATACAAAATAGGGCTGGGGATGTGACTCAGCGGTTGAGTGCCCCTGAATTCAATCCGCAGTACCAAGAAAAAGAAAAAAAAAAAGCAAGAAACTGATAACTATGTGCCTGGCATACAGGAATCAGAGGAAGATATATTTTTACTATGTCTATTTTTGCACCACTTTAACTTTGTGACATGTATTTGGTATTTGTATCATAAGACAGTGGGCCACAGATATTCTAAGAAACACTTGGCTGTCAAAGTAGTAGCCTTCTCCCGCCTGCCTTCCTTCCCAACGCCCAGCCTGCATTTTGGCCTCCTCCCTCACATACACCATCTTGTCTCACCGCATCCCAGCAGTTTCCCCATCCATTTTGTTCTTCTCCTGAACAAGATAAATCCTTTGCAACAGCAATGACTTAAATTAAGCACACAATAATAAGGGATCATGCAGAAGGTTGGCCTTTCAGTTTAACAATACTATGTAGTAATACCTTACTATAAATAACAGGGATAAAAAGAAAATACTTTAAGTATTTGTATTGAAAAAGATCATTGTAGTTTTTAAAATATTCCACTTAACAATTTCATGAGAGCCTGTATTGCTTTTCAATTACTCTGAGTGTAGGGTCAATATTTCTTTGAAGACAGCACAATGTGAGACAGGAACATGAAGGAGTCAGGTTTTATACAGGTCAGATATGCATAAATATTACATTCAATGATATATTCAAAAGATCATGAAAGGAAATCATTAATAACCAGGCAATCTGTCACCAACTCAAACTCTTTCCCATCAAATAATTAATTAATATACTAATTTGCATTTTTTATTACTAGGACAAAAAACAGAGGTTTAAGTTTATTATTCAAAAATTGCAATTATGACCAAAAGAATGAAAATAATGATGAAATACCCAACACCGGGTGGAAAGAAACAGCAAAAATGAATTAAGTCCTCAACTTTCTCATAGGAGAGTTTATAAAATGTCTTAAGATTTTATAAAACAAGAAATAACTATAATAACAGACAGACTACCTTTACGGGAAGAATCACCAATGGAAATAAAGACTGAAACTGTTGAAGAGAAGCAAGAAACTGCTGTTTCTATCATAAGCTCTTCTTTATTATTGGATATATATTATTACTTGATAAACTTTTTGAAGCAGTCCATAATTTTCTAAGAAATCAGAAATTTTCTTTCTGACAAAGAATATATTATGAGTGTACAACTGGTCTGAGCATGATAAGAACACTCCTCCAAAAAACTGAATAAAATAAATCTATAAATTTTAAAATTGGAGACATGGGCTCTATCTCCATGGAGCTCATGTTCTTACAGAACAACAATATTTAAGTATATGTGAACACACTCATGTGTGTATATGTCTATGTGTGTGAATGTATGTATATGTGTCCATTTACAATAGAATTCAAATGTCCATCCTTGAGAACTAAAATGAGCATTGTTTAGGGGAAGAGAAGACCCAGGGATAGGCAGAGTCAAGGGGAACTTCATTGAAAAGCTAGGCCCTAAGGGCTCTGGAAGGTGGTCATTCTGAGCAGGAAGGGGTGGTGTGAAGGAGGAAATGGGCCCTACATATTTGTGGGAAAGTGAGGAGACAAACCCAAGGAGAGCTGAGGGTGGGAGAGTAACAAAAAAGATAGGCAGAGTGGCCTGGGGTGTGGGGTGGAAGGGTGGTGAGGGAACAAGGTGCAGAAGCCGGGGAAGAAGTGACTGAGGATTTAAGGTTTGGAGGAACAGGACTCGGTGTCACTGAGATACCTGAAGGAGGGGTGAAGTTGGTCTGACAACATAGAGAAGATATTAGCACTGAGAAAGGAGGGTCCAGGGTTCCAAGCAGAAATACTGTGGGCTGATCTGATATAGGGGAGGAAAAAAATAGTGGAGAGACACCCCGCATGACTCCCAAGTCAGTAGACCCCAAGGACAACTCAGACTTCCATGTTCTTACAGAGCTAAATTGCGAGGTCTGATTCCTGAAGGCATTTTCCCCTTTCCTACAAACAAGGGCCTCCGTATCATCCTGGACACAGGAAAGAAGAAAGGGAAATAACAAACAACTGGAAGATTTCATTAGATGATCAGTAGGGCCTGGTTTTGAACATTGGTTGGGTACCTCAAGAATGCTAGCAGGGCGGGGGCAGGGGTGCACACCTGTAATCCCAGCAGTTTGGGAGGCTGAGGCAGGAGGATCAGGAGTTCAAAGCCAGCCTCAGCAATAGTGAAGCACTAAACAACTCAGTTAGACCCTATCTTTAAATAAAATTCAAAATAGGGCTAGGGATGTGGCTCAGTGGCCAAGCACCCTGAGTTCAATCCCCAGTACCCCTCATCCCCCCAAAAAAGGATGCTGGCAGGGCTGAGTGCCTAGGTTCACATCCCAGCTCCATCACATCCTACTGTGTATCCTTGGGAATGTCATCCACCTGAGTCGCAGCGCACTTAGTTATAAAATAACAGGAATAACAGCCTCCCCATTGAAAGAATGGGAGGTGTATGTGAGAGACGGTGAACAAAGCTCTTGTATGTGCACTGGGCAAATCCAAGGCTCCTTCTTCAGTGCTGGCTGCCTGGCATCCACTCCTCTGCCCACACACACTGTCCTTATGATTTAATGGACCTGACTCTGCTCCCAACTCCAGGGCAGGCCTATGACCCCCCTCTAAGCCAATCAGCACATTCCATTCTCCTGGCTGAAGGAAGAGCACATGAACCAATTCAGACCCAGGAAAAAATTAAGTCCAAGATTTCTTGGTTCAGACAGTTAGAGAAAAATAAGCTAATTTTGTTTCCCAGCAGTCAGGAATCAGGATGATATTGTCCTGGAGGAATAGGCAGCCATCGTACTAACATGTCAAGTTGAAGAATACAGCAATCATGGAGTACAGAGTGGATGGAAAAATCCATACCTAGAACCTAGCTCCAGATGCAGCCATCCCTGTAGTCAGAACTGCCCCTGGGCCTTTCTGTAAACAATAAATTCTATTTTTTAAAATCAGTTTGGGTTGGATTTTTCTGGCATTTTCTACTCAATGAGCCCCACATTGATATTTTTCTCTCCTAGCCGTGCTATTAGGTCACCACCATTTAAGTTCTTCTGTGGGAAAAGAAAAGGAGATTTTGTCTTCCATCTTCCCAGCAATAGAGCAACGCAAAGGAACAGCTTGCTGATTGCTCTGTCTCACCTTCCCCAAGGAGCACCTCAAGGAGCACCCGTTGGAGACAAGTCCACCTAGAGTCCAAAATAACCAACTGCTTTTCTCTTTTGTCATCTTGGACTGGGGAGCCATGTTTCTCATCTTCTCATCACTTTCTTCTATGGCACCCCTCCCCCACCGTGTCCCCAGTCACTGGGGCCCCCATATGGACCCACCGCATCTTCTCTCCCTCTGCAGTCTTTTCCTACGGCAGACTATGGCCTCCGTTGTTTCTGCCATACGTTTCCTCTCCCCCTCCATATTACAGGGCCGGAAAAACACTTGTTAAACATTTGCTCCCAACACCTACCAGTGGATCTTCTTTATCAAGGAGGGAGCTCTGTGTGGTGGTGAGATGGTTTCAGTCAACCTTGAATTTATAAATAGCTAACACTCCAATTGGTGGTGAGCCTGGCAGAACGGGTAACATATGCATGCCCCCCATTTGAGTGGGCCTAGCTTATGTTATGTTGAGCAATTTTTTTTTCAAGAAAGGAATAAAAATTAAATTATGACAAAATGCCATAATTCTCTATTATTCATCTCAGATGCTAGGCTTTAATCACGTATTCCATAACTTTAATCGAAATCCCCCTTATTTGAAGACAAATAGCAACTCTCTTTCTAAAGAAGGGAGCAGCAAAATATACTTGTGTGCCCTATAATTTGTTGCAACATATTAAATTGTAGGTTGGGCTTGCTTTTCCCCTCAAACCCTGAAATAAAAACAAAAATGTCAAAACATAAAGCAAAATGAACCCTCAAGAACTGAGAAAATGTTAACCAAATTTATTTTCTCTTTACCTTCCTTAAAAACATCATAAATCCTTTTGAAAGTCCAGCCAATCTTGCAGTAATCTCTGGTAAATAGGAACAGAAAGAGGCTGAACAAAAAAGATTCACCAATCCACCTCACCTTATCTGTCAATTTTAACCTCCTCTCAGACAAAAATTCATTAACTCCTGGGGGTAGCCAAATAGACTCACACTGGCTTTTTTCCTCCACTTCCAGCCTTTTGCTAGAAGCAGTGGCATCAGAGAAGCAAAGAAAGTATGAACATATTGTGGGCACAGGCCTGGATAACTCACGAGTCTTCAAACTGAAAAATTGGTTCTGGGGTGGGTAACCTAGCTAAACTGAGTAGCTGATAAATCCAAACAAGAACATACATTCAAACTAGAGAGAAGCCACTGGCAAATCAAAAAGGTCCCATACCAATAGAGGGAAAAGTCACCACTCAGGGGAAAAAAATTATCTCTTCCTTTTTTTAAACAATTGCTCTACTCACAGAGAACTTTATACTTGTCCATGTGTTTTTATAACTACCTGAAAGTTAGCTATTCCTAAAATCAAGAGATGTTACGTGCCTGGAGTCACCCGCTGGTTAGAGGCCAAGCCAAGTGTCTGGTCTCCAGAGCCTTTGCCAGTGGACCCCCTCCATTATCTGCTCTCTCCATGAAACACTGGCAATGTTTCCAGAGGTTATGTCTTGGGTATTGGGTAGAGCTATTCAAATATCTCTTTCAGGGAAGCCTCAGATTCGATGAAATTGACAAAAGGGAGAGAACTTCATGTTCTGGGGAGAGCACTGGCTCAGGAGTTGGAGGCCCCGGCTCCATCATGGTACCCCGGGGCTGGCTGAGCATCACCTTCTCATTGCTCTTCTTTGCTAGTCTTTAAAAGTGGCACTCTACCGTATCAGCCCTATCTCATGAGAATGCCCAAGGACAAAGGACACAACCTTAGTAGACATTCCCAAAGCCATTCTTTAACTAATATTAAATATATGATTTAATAACTGGAAACTTAAGCCAAAGGGTAGTCTTTATATTCCAGAGCGTAAGAATAAAGTTCACATGTAGGCTTATAGTATAACTCCTTATGAAAAGAAAAACTGCACGTCCTGCAATTATCAACACCCAGTCATATTTTAGGTTCATATATTTTAATGCTAAAAGCTATCAGTGTCCTTGTAAGATGATATATCCCCTAATTATGCTTAACAGGACTTCTGTTTACTTTCGTTCTCATTACTAATCATTTGCTTAATTAAGGCTCCTATCTCGGAGGTTTTAACACAAATGCAAAATTTGTGAAATTGAAATATATGCAGGAACTGTAATCACTCTTCAATGTATGGCTAAGTAATGACCAAGTAATGGAATAAATTGTCAAACAATTGACTTTAAAAATAATCATAAGTTTAAAAAATGTATATGTTGGGATGCAATTTGTGAATGTGCCAGGTTGTAAAAATTAGTGATATTCAGATTTTGGCCATAAGAATAAAATTTAAGAAATTAAGATGTTAAATCTAAACTACTTCAAATCCATTTGAAAAACAGACTATAAATAAGTACATAGAATGAGTTTAATATATCAAAACTAATTCCCTTAGAACTTGCCTGTTTCCATCCATTCTTTATTTATAACCATCCCTAATTACAATCTTCTCGCCTCTCCCACCTAACTCCCACCTACCACTTTATGTCCCCTCACCTCTTCACCTCCAAGTGTGCCGCAGTGCCTAACAGCATGTATTCTGGAGTCACATCACACTCATCGAGATTCTAATTCTGGCCCTTCTTTGGTGTGGCTTTGGTCAAAGTTAAATAGCTTTTCCAATCTCCATGTCAAGTGGAGTTGATGAGTATCTACCCCACAGGATCTTTGTAAGCAAATGTAAAGAACGTATTGCAGTACCTGATGTTAAGAAAGCATCCAAAAGTCATTATTTTTGTCATTGTGGAGGTCAGCCTCTGTCTATTCCAATATCTATGGGGCCTTTGGAGGGGGAAGGGGTACCAGGGATTGAACTCAGGGGCACTCAACCCCTGAGCTATATCCCCAGCTCTATTTTGTATTTTATTTAGAGACAGGGTCTTGCTGAGTTGCTTAGCGCCTCCCTGTTGCTGAGGCTGGCTTTGAACTCGAAATCCCTCCTGTCTCAGCCTCCAGAGCCGCTGGGATTATAGGCATGCACCACCGAGCCTAGCTTCTATGGAGCATTCTTGACATACTCTTTACCTTAAAAAACCTATGTTTCTTATCTCTTGGGCATCAGCAGGAACAAAGGGGATAACAATGGAACATCTTTGGTTCATCTCATGTCCCTGGAAGCAGAGCCAGTGAATTACAGATGACCTCAAGCTGCAAAGAATGCTGGGGCAGAAGCTGTCAAGGTAAACCTGAACCACCACTTCATTCCTCAGCCCACCTCTGCCCCGTGCTTCTCCAGCCCTATCTCAGGTCCTTGGGCTGTATCCTTCAGTTAGCTTCACAGCAATCAGCCCAGCCTGTCACACCAGTATGAACTCGCTTTTAATAGAGAAGAGCTTATAAATAGTCATTTTAGGTTTGGCTTAGAACAGGAGGCATTCCAATCAGAAGTCTAAACTCTATGCATTTACAGCGCTTTCTGAGTCTGTTTCTTTCTAACTCCATCTGTGCCTCTGAACTATACCATTTCCCCAAAGGACAGTGTCACAGATTGAAAGGGTCACAATGCTAGAGTAGACCTCTTCTGGCCTTGTGTTTTAGGGATTAGAGGACTAATGCTGTGCTCTATGATTATGATTCTCTGGAGGTCATGGTAATTAGTCCAGGAAAAGTTCTTGATGGTCTCACACAAAAGACAGGTAGTTTCCATGTTGGTCATCCCCAGGAAGTGAGTATCTTGTATAAAAATTCTCTTTATTTTATAGAATAGTAATTATAGAATAAAGATCAGAATCCTTATCTTTTAGCTCTGTCTTCTCTTTTGTTGTTGTTTTAATAGATTCATAGGGTCTAGCAGATTCTCCACCATTTTATTTACTGGTTACTATAGTATCTTTCTAATATTGCTACTTTCTCATTCTTAAAGTTTTAAGAGGTGCAGCTATGTTCATCAAACAAACTCTTCTCAAGTTCAAGAGTCTAATAGACCAACATACAATAATCATGGGAGACTTCAACACACCTCTCTCGCCACTGGACAGATCTTCCAAACAAAAGTTGAATAAGGAAACTATAGAACTCAATAACACAATTAATAACCTAGACTTAATTGACATATATAGAATATACCACCCAACATCAAGCAGTTACACTTTTTTCTCAGCAGCACATGGATCCTTCTCAAAAATAGATCATATATTATGTCACAGGGCAACTCTTAGACAATATAAAGGAGTAGAGATAATACCATGCATCTTATCTGATCATAATGGAATGAAACTGAAAATCAACGATAAAAGAAGGAAGGAAAAAGCATACATCACTTGGAGAATGAACAATAGGTTACTGAATGATCAATGGGTTATAGAAGACATCAAGGAGGAAATTAAAAAATTCTTAGAGATAAATGAAAACACAGACACAACATATCGGAATCTATGGGACACATTGAAAGCAGTTCTAAGAGGAAAATTCATTGCTTGGAGTTCATTCCTTAAAAAAAGAAAAAACCAACAAATAAATGATCTCATACTTCATCTCAAAATCCTAGAAAAAGAAGAGCAAAACAACAGCAAAAGAAGTAGAAGGCAAGAAATAATTAAAATCAGAGCTGAAATTAATGAAATCGAAACAAAAGAAACAATTGAAAAAATTGACAAAACTAAAAGTTGGTTCTTTGAAAAAATAAACAAAATCGACAGACCCTTAGCCATGCTAGCGAAGAGAAGAAGAGAGAGAACTCAAATTACTAGCATACGGGATGAAAAAGGCAATATCACAACAGACACTTCAGAAATACAGAAGATAATCAAAAACTATTTTGAATCCTTATACTCCAATAAATTAGAAGATAGTGAAGGCATAGATAAATTTCTTAAGTCATATGATCTGCCCAGATTGAGTCAGGAGGATATAGACAACCTAAACAGACCAATATCAATTGAGGAAATAGAAGAAACCATCAAAAGACTACCAACTAAGAAAAGCCCAGGACCGGATGGGTATACAGCAGAATTTTACAAAACCTTTAAAGAAGAACTAATACCAATACTTTTCAAGCTACTTCAGGAAATAGAAAAGGAGGGAGAACTTCCAAATTCATTCTATGAGGCCAACATCACCCTGATACCTAAACCAGACAAAGACACTTCAAAGAAAGAAAACTACAGACCAATATCTCTAATGAACCTAGATGCAAAAATCCTCAATAAAATTCTGGCGAATCGGATACAAAAACATATCAAAAAAATTGTGCACCATGATCAAGTAGGATTCATCCCTGGGATGCAAGGCTGGTTCAATATACGGAAATCAATAAATGTTATTCACCACATCAATAGACTTAAAAATAAGAACCATATGATCATCTCGATAGATGCGGAAAAAGCATTCGACAAAGTACAGCATCCCTTTATGTTCAAAACTCTAGAAAAACTAGGGATAACAGGAACATACCTCAATATTGTAAAAGCAATCTATGCTAAGCCTCAGGCTAGCATCATTCTGAATGGAGAAAAACTGAAGGCATTCCCTCTAAAATCTGGAACAAGACAGGGATGCCCTCTCTCTCCACTTCTGTTCAACATAGTTCTCGAAACACTGGCCAGAGCAATTAGACAGACGAAAGAAATTAAAGGCATCAAAATAGGAAAAGAAGAACTTAAATTATCACTATTTGCAGATGATATGATTCTATACCTAGCAGACCCAAAAGGCTCTACAAAGAAACTATTAGAGCTAATAAATGAATTCAGCAAAGTGGCAGGATATAAAATCAACACGCATAAATCAAAGGCATTCCTGTATATCAGCGACAAATCCTCTGAAATGGAAATGAGGACAACCACTCCATTCACAATATCTTCAAAAAAAATAAAATACTTGGGAATCAACCTAACAAAAGAGGTGAAAGACTTATACAATGAAAACTACAGAACCCTAAAGAGAGAAATAGAAGAAGATCTTAGAAGATGGAAAAATATACCCTGTTCATGGATAGGCAGAACTAACATCATCAAAATGGCGATATTACCAAAAGTTCTCTATAGGTTTAATGCAATGCCAATCAAAATCCCAACGGCATTTCTTGTAGAAATAGAGAAAGCAATCATGAAATTCATATGGAAAAATAAAAGACCCAGAATAGCAAAAACAATGCTAAGCAGGAAGTGTGAATCAGGCGGTATAGCGATACCAGACTTCAAACTATACTACAGAGCAATAGTAACAAAAACAGCATGGTACTGGTACCAAAACAGGCGGGTGGACCAATGGTACAGAATAGAGGACACAGAAACCAATCCACAAAACTACAACTATCTTATATTTGATAAAGGGGCTAAAAGCATGCAATGGAGGAAGGATAGCATCTTCAACAAATGGTGCTGGGAAAACTGGAAATCCATATGCAACAAAATGAAACTGAATCCCTTTCTCTCGCCATGCACAAAAGTTAATTCAAAATGGATCAAGGAGCTTGATATCAAATCAGAGACACGCCGTCTGATAGAAGAAAAAGTTGGCTACGATCTACATACTGTGGGGTCGGGCTCCAAATTCCTCAATAGGACACCCATAGCACAAAAGTTAATAACTAGAATCAACAAATGGGACTTACTCAAACTAAAAAGTTTTTTCTCAGCAAAAGAAACAATAAGAGAGGTAAATAGGGAGCCTACACCCTGGGAACAAATCTTTACTCCTCACACTTCAGATAGAGCCCTAATATCCAGAGTATACAAAGAACTCAAAAAATTAGACAATAAGAGAACAAACAACCCAATCAACAAATGGGCCAAGGACCTGAACAGACACTTCTCAGAGGAGGACATACAATCAATCAACAAGTACATGAAAAAATGCTCACCATCTCTAGCAGTCAGAGAAATGCAAATCAAAACCACCCTAAGATACCATCTCACTCCAGTAAGATTGGCAGCCATTATGAAGTCAAACAACAACAAGTGCTGGCGAGGATGTGGGGAAAAGGGTACACTTGTACATTGCTGGTGGGACTGCAAATTGGTGCAGCCAATTTGGAAAGCAGTATGGAGATTTCTTGGAAAGCTGGGAATGGAGCCACCATTTGACCCAGCTATTCCCCTTCTCGGTCTATTCCCTAAAGACCTAAAAAGAGCATGCTACAGGGACACTGCTACATCGATGTTCATAGCAGCACAATTCACAATAGCAAGACTGTGGAACCAACCTAGATGCCCTTCAATAGACGAATGGATAAAAAAAATGTGGCATTTATACACAATGGAGTATTACTCTGCATTAAAAAATGACAAAATCATAGAATTTGCAGGGAAATGGATGGCATTAGAGCAGATTATGCTAAGTGAAGCTAGCCAATCCCTAAAAAACAAATGCCAAATGTCTTCTTTGATATAAGGAGAGTAACTAAGAACAGAGTAGGGTCGAAGAGCATGAGAAGAAGATTAACATTAAACAGGGATGAGAGGTGGGAGGGAAAGGGAGAGAGAAGGGAAATTGCATGGAAATGGAAGGAGACCCTCAGAGTTATACAAAAGTACATACAAGAGGAAGTGAGGGGAAAGGGAAAAATAATACAAGGGGGACAAATGAATGTCAGTAGAGGGGGCAGAGAGAGAAGAGGGGAGGGGAGGGGAGGGGAGGGGGGATAGTAGAGGATAGGAAAGGCAGCAGAACACAACAGACACTAGTATGGCAATATGTAAATCAATGGATGTGTAACTGATGTGATTCTGCAATCTGTATATGGGGTAAAAATGGGAGTTCATAACCCACTTGAATCAAAGTGTGAAATATGATATGTCAAGAACTATGTAATGTTTTGAACAACCAACAATAAAAAATTTAAAAAAAAAAAGTTTTAAGAATGTTAATTGTGCCTTTACAAATATGTATATTAAAACATTTTAAAATCACCTGTGTATATTTTTGACACAGGAAGATATTCACACTACAATGCTAAAACAAGTCTATAAGATGAGATATATAGTTTGATCCTATATTCATTTGCTTTTGCATATTGTAAAATCTGAGAGAGTAATCATCAGAATGTCAACAGTGGATATTTCTCATAGGGTAAGATCACAGGAGATATTTTTTATATATTATATATTGGAGAGTTTGCCCAGCCAGAAAGAGACTGCCTACTAGTGAGTTCCCCGCTGGTGTGTAGACAGAAGAAGGCTCTCTGTGGTCAGATCCTGATACCAGCTTTAAGAAGCTGAAAGTATCCCCAGACTCCAAACCAGAAAGGTAAGAGGATCTTGGTCCCATAGCCCTGAGGCACTATATTTGATCACCAACCTGAATCAGCTTGCAACCAGGTCTTTGACCCTGGAGATCACCTATGAGATCCTGTGAAGAGGAAATAGTCCTTTGAAGCAGCAGGACTTCCGACCTATGAACTAATCTGCAATCGCCCATCAGCCCAATCTCATGCATCTGCCTTGTCTCCATGGACCAAGCCTGTACATTATCCATAGGTGGGCAGACAAGTGTGTCCCCTGAGATGCCTTGGGGCCCTGGGGCCAACAAAACCCACAGAATTTCTATGTGGACTCAGAATAACCCAAGGACCAGTCAGGATGTCTCAGATGTATGCGCAAGTGAAAGGAAGACCCCAGAAGAAACCCCTCCACTGAAGTCCAAGCATTCAAGGGAGGCTGTTCAGAGGTTCAAGTCCAAGCGTCAGATCACAGAAAAAGTTATGTTTTAGCTTACACTTACAGAGAAAGGCCTGGCCACAAGATCAGTTTGGGTTCCAGTCTTCCTATGACAGGAGACTGTCTGCTGGGGCTTCCATATCTCAGTTCACCCTGGACTTAACAACGGTTGGGACATCCTTCTCAAACTTTGCCATTGGTCTCACCTTCATGAAGGCAGCAGCCTGTTTCACAGTCACTGTAACTAAGCATATGAACCTCTTAGGGCATGTCAAGGCATTTTTTCCTGTGCTTCCTAGCTGGGAGAAGAAAGGTACCTAGGTCTCGAGCACCCTGTAGACACGGAGCAGCTTTCAGAGAGAAACTCCCTCCAGGAACCTGTGACAGTTTCACTAAGTTGCTGAAGACCTGGGTATTTTGCCTATGTTTGGTCTTCAGAGAAGACACTGGCAGAAATGTTGTGCTCATAATGCCCCGGGGTTCCCAGGAGCCAGGGAACAGTTGTCCTTGTACACATTTAAGATTCTCCCACAGATTTTCTTGTGTGCTCGTGAAACTATTGAACAACTTGTGGATATAAAAACATAATAACCAGGCATTCTTTACTCTAAAATGACTGGAGTTTTGTTTTGTTTTGTTTTGGTTTTGTACCAGGGATTGAACCCAGGGTTGCTTAACCACTGAGCTATAGCCCCAACCCCCTTTTATTTTATTTTTTTAAATTTTGAGACAGGGTCTCACTAATTTGCTTAGGCCCTCACTAAGTTGCTGAGGCTGGCTTTGAACTCATGATCCTCCTGCCTCAGCCTCCCAAATCACTGGTTTTACAGGGGTACACCACTGCACCCAGCTTAAAATGGCTATTTTGATTTTCTCATTGATAATGTTCTGTGTGAATGAGTAATCTTTGATGAATTCAGGAAGGTTGCATAGGCTAGAAGACTCTTATTAGACTAGAGAGGAAAACAAACCCCAGAGAAAGTGTCCATTCTCTGTACTAATTTCCATGCCCTTTCATCCACTGAATTTTGCCCTAATTCAAACATTTTATGCCTTATGCCTGAAATTATTAATCTCCCTTGTGCCTCTCTGAAACAGAAATACATATAATAAACAACATTTTTACAATAGCTTCAGTATATAATATATAAAAATAAATTCCTGCAACGATAGATTTTAAGGTTTAAATATTTTCTTGAAAATTGAGTAAATTTATATTTACCCCAAACCATAATTGATCAAAATGACATAAATCTAAAAGTAAAAAGTACACAGTAAAACTGAGATGAACTTTCTAGTTTTCCGGCAGGTAAGGAACTTAAATGCTGTCACTCTGTCCTAACAGCAAGTGAAAAGCTGAATAAAGTGGAAGGCCAACATCTCTTCCTATCCTTTCAATTGTCGCAGTCCCAGGACATGGGGTGGACACAGTTACCAGCTCAGGAGATGCTGGGGATTGGAAAGGAGGGATAGTTGGAGAGGCTGAGCACAGAGGATTTTGAGAGAGGTGACGCTGTCCATTTTGTTACCGTAACAGTGGATCGCTGTCTTTACACATTTCTCCAAATGCACAGAATGAACCCTAAAAATAACCTGTAGACTGTGCATGATGCTGATGTGTCTATGGTTCAGTGATTACAGCAAACACACTCTAGGTTGGGCTGTGGGCAGTTTGGGGATGTGAAGGAGGCTATGCACATTTAGGGGTAGATGACACATGAAAACTGTATATCTGCCCAACTTTGCTGTAAAATATTGCTGAAAACTAAACTCCCATTTTGATTGTTATTTTGGCACCAGAGGCCCTTAACCACAGAGCCATAACTCCAGTTCTTTTTATTTTTTATTTTGAGACAGATAATGAGTTGCTGAGGCTGGCTTTGAACTTGTGATCCTCCTGCCTCAGCCTCTAGGGTTGCTGGGATTACAGGGGTGTACCATCACACCCAGCCAAAAACTCCATTTTTGAAAATGAGGACAAGTAAATTTACATGTATTATTTGATTAGTTATATAATTGAATACATATGTATTCTAATTTTTAAATAAACAAAAAGAATATTCCTAAAGCATGTTTCATATCACTACTTTACTTTCTCATTAATCTCTTTTATTTTTTTAATTGACAAATGAAAAATTATAAATATTTATGGTGTACAGCATGATGTCTTGATATATGTATACATTGTGGAATGATTAAATCAAGTTAATTAACATATCCATCACCTCACATACTTATCATTTTTGGTAATGAGAACATCAAAAATCTTCTCTCTTAGCAACTTTCAAGTACACAATACATTAATGTCTTTTTAAAGTCAGTTTGGAAGTATGAGTTTTGCCTACTAGAGAGAAGACCTCTGCAAACCCAGTGTTGTCAAGGAACCTGTAATAAAACCCTGTCACTGAGAATACCACCTTCTTTTCAAGTCCCTTAAAATGAAACTTGGTAATGGATTTGTCTGACTCAATTACTTCATGCTTTATGCCTGTAGGCACTTACCTGCAATGCTTTTCTCTGAAGAAGAAAAATATTTTCTAGCTCTAATTGGCAGTGATGCTCATTCACCCTGCACGCAGCAACTTCCCTGCCCTCTGCCACTGCTCCTGGCGCCGGCAGAAGTCACAGCTCTACTCAGCACTCACTTCAAAATTCTAGTGACATATTTAGCACAACTTGACTGTTTGTGTCCCTCATTCAAAAATAAGCCCCTTGAGGACAAGGCCTGGGTTGCTTAGATTGAGTCATTCTGTATCCTCCTACCCTGCTGGAGGTGTGACATGTGGCCACTCAGAGCTTCCCGGCTAAATGAATGAACTAGATGAATGAATCGATCCAGCAGAGCTTGATCAGCTCCCCAAGAAAACCTAGATACAGGAGGGAGGATATTTAGATTCATTAAAGCTAGAATCATTAATCGTTAAAGTCACCCTTCAAAAATCCCTAAAATCTCCCCTAAAATCTAGTAATATGGCTTTGTGAGTAAAATTTTTAATACATATAATATACATATGAAAATACAGTTGTCTGGCATGTTGAAGAAGAGAGTGTACACTGTGCACAGATTGAGCCCCTGCTGAATGCCACATCCAAATCCCTGTACCTTTGTCAACACCTGGAGCCCAATTCTGTTGAGGCATGTTACAATACTTTATAATTGTCTACTTGCCTATCACCCCCATGAGACTCAGTGGAAGGAACCCGCTTCCCTTTTTGTCCTCAGGAGCTTAGCACAGACCCACCACAGCTCAATAATGACACCTAAAGCTTACTGAGGGTTTACTGAGTCAGGCACGGTTCTAGATGTGGTCATGCACTTTGTCTCATGTTCTGCTTCAACAACCCTAAGAGGATCATTACCCTAATTTTACAGAGAGATTAATTAAATAGCCTAAGGTGACCCACATAATCTGAGCAAAGCCAGGATTCCTGTCCAGGTCTTATCAAACCTGTAGATCCTACTCTCATGACCATCATGTGATTCTGACTCTCCATCATAAAGAATTAGATTTAATGAACATTACTGCTTTATAATTACTTAACAGAGAAATTGGGAGTGGGGACACAGATAGACACATTAATAACAAAGGTGATCACTTTGACTAGAGGTAGAAGACATATGGAAGTCCAATCACAAATAAGAGTAATAGCAAAAATATAACCATGAGAAGACAATCAACTTAGAAAAAGGAAAAACGCTGCTCACAATCCTTGGAAGGAGGTAAGATTTGTGTGTATAAACAGCTAGTGTATAAAAAAAAAAACACACACACAATTCTAAATATGTGTAAAATGCTAAGGTATGTTGGGCATGGCTGAGTGGTACAGCTATGCTGTATGTCTCACCACAACAGGAACGTGGGCAGTAGTGTCCGTCAAGACAGAGAGGAGCTGGGTGCTGTGGCACACGCCTATAATCCCAGTGGCTTGGGAAGCTGAGGCAGGAGGATTGCCAGTTCAAAGCCAGTCTCAGCAATTTAGCGAGACCCTAAGCAACTCAGAGAGACCTTGTCTCTAATAAAATATTTCAAAAGGGCTGGGGATATGACTCAGTGGTTAAGCACCTGGGTTCAATTCCTAGTACCAAATAAAAAAGAGAGGAAAGCATGAGGATATGCTATTAATGAGTTATATTTTCCTACAGGGAAAGGCCCAGCCAGGAACTGGAAGTCAGACCCCTAGGGGCCCTTTCTGTTTCTAAAAAGCTAACTCCAAGACCTTGGGCACATCCCTGAAGCCAGGGTTACCCATCTGTGAAGTTGGGATAAATTAAAAGGTACAGGATGGTTTGTCAACAGCTACACGCTTCCTTTCTCATGTGCGTCTCGAATGGTCCTATCACAGGAACCACCGTCCAGTGCAGAGCACAGTGAACCGCAGCCGGGCTCCTTGGGCTTGGCTCACTGAGTGAAATCTATGCAGGCGTAATTGAGTTTCCCGGGAGTCAGACGTTGGCTAGCCAGGCCACCGTGGTTGCTGACTCCCATGCAAAGCGGGTGCATTGCACGAGCAAGCAAAAGTGAAGCCCCTTTAAAACAAGTATCCATATACTATGTGTGCTACCCCATTTGTTAAATATTTATGTTATAAGTAACACCCCTCGATGCTCTGAAGTACAAAATTTGCAGATTCTTGTATTTTATACTTTGTATTTAAGGGAATTTGAAAATTCCTCAAAAGTAGCTTCTGGATCCACTGGAAAGGCGCTGGAGGTTTATAGTTGCCCAGGGCAGTGACTAGAAGACAGAAGTCTTTTTAGGGAGTCAATTAAGGAGCAGCAAGGACAGGGAAGTACTCCTCCATGTCAGGGTCAAACTGAGACTGCAAATCCAGTGTCTATGCATCAGTTTCTTTTGCCAGCTGCAGTCTCTGTCCTTGACTACTGGACTTCTCAGCATGACAGGAACAGGGAAAAGAAAGAAATTGAAAACCACATCTATCAGTGTTGCTTCTTGTTGGCAGTTGTGAACATTACTGATTTATATTTAAGAGCAGGAAAAAGAAGTTGACAGTTCTAAAAAAAATTACATGGATGTACATTCATATACATATAACCATATGTGTATATGATTAGAAGGCAGTTGAAGATTTTAGTTACCTATGCTGCTATTACACTGTTGGTCCAGACTGCAAAATGGTAACTGAGACATCAAGGTTCCATGGACCCCATGACATTTGCTAAACGTGTGATGGTTTAGTGTCACCTGTTTCAGGTAGACTAGCAAATGAATTGGAGGTATCTGAACACCTGACAGTTAAGAACATCTGTGAATGGGCCAATTTAAACTAGGAATTCTACAGATGTTTTCTGGAAAGCTGACAAGACTCAGCTCCAGGTCTGTGGATTTGAGATCAGCCATTCATTCAGGCCTTGGATTTTTTTTTTTTTTTAACTAGCAAGCACATTGTGCCAGGCAGTGTGCTGGCACCACCTCATAGTGGCTTCCACCAGAGACACACCAGCTAAAGAGAAGCATAGAAAGCAGGCAACTTCCCAGTGACTCCTTATCCCAGAACTAGACGAGAAAACAAAATGGGCCCCAGCAGCTGGAGCTCAAAGGGTCTTCAGGACTGGGAGAATTAGGCCAACCTGGGGACCATCCTGACCCCTGGGAATAGTTTACTGGAGCCTTGAAAAAACTGGGTCACTTTTCTAGCTTAGCTTCTTTATCTATAGAATTAGAGGACTTTTTTATATATTTTATTTGTATTGAATACCTTGTAAGTACTAAGAACAAAGAGTTCTGTTGGTTGATGGCAGAGATTCTAGAAAATGTATGTGAAAGCACTCAGAGAAGTGTACAAAGGTACTATCATTATGGGTAAATATTTTGACAGTTGGTTTCCAGACATTCTGTGCAATCTGAAGATATAAAGAAGAGACTTTGTGGCAGGGGAAACATCGTCAAAGCACAGAATCAGTGAAAAATATGAGGAATTTTACTGTTGATGACTTAAAGAGATGCTGACTAAGTTATCTCAGTTGGGATTCACAAAGCAGGGGACAAGAGAAGAGGACAAAGCTCAGAAGCTGGTAAGGGAAAGGAAAATAGAACCTCAATTGTCTTTGCACAGAAACCCTTACAACAGTCCAGCACCACCCTGCAACCACATGGAAACTTTTCTAGAGCTATGCAATTTCAATTATCAAATAGTCCAATTCCCTTACTTAATAGATAAGGAAACTGGAGGTCAGAAAACTAAAGTGACTGGCCCCGAGGACTGGTGGCAGAAACAGGCCTAGAATTCAATCATGTGTCCTGCTTCTCAGGCATCCTCTGCTCACCCTCCAATAAAAACTTGATACTCTTAGGGAGCTGATTATCATTTTACTATACACTACATTGCTAAGCCAGGATTATTGCCTAACCCAAGAAGGCACTTATCTTCAAGTTTTAGAATAGAGAGAAAGAGAGCAAACTGTAAAATGATGACTACAGCCACACAAATTGTACAGATGACTAAAGAAAAGCTTTAAATTATTGAAATCTCTTAAAAAGTCACTTAGATGAAAGCAAGAAGCTTTCTGGCAGTTAAGAAGAAAAACTGGTATTGTAAATGCCACTGCTGTAATTTTTCTTAGAAAAAAATTGAGATGCTAAAATCTGGAATTTGGATTTTCTAATCTAACAGCAATCGTTTTGTGATGCACCTTGGAGAAAGTGTGGTAACAAAAATGGAAACTGGAGAAAGCAGTCAGATGCTCAAAGATAAAATGGAAAGTACGTCCGGAGCCATCAGTAAAAATGAGGGGGAAAGTACAAGGTACAAAGTACAAGTACTACCAGCCTTGATCGTGACCCTGCTGCCTGCTGGCCTGGCCAGAGGCAAGAGAGCAGATCCCTGCAGTCTTCCTCTTGCACCCAGGAGTCCCTGCCAGGTGCACAGGGTCCTCTTGTTTGAGAGAGTTTTCAGTACAGGCTCCTGCATCCAGATCCCAGCTCTGCTGCCTCTGCTGTGGGACTTCAGGCAAATCAGCTGCTTTTCCTCAACTGTGGAATGAAGATAATGATATTGCAAGCAAGAAAAGTTGTGTTGAGGGTTTTGTCCCTTAATGTGGATAAAACACTTGAACAGGGAACTTGGCATATAGAAAACATTCAATAAATGGTAGTTACAATTATTGCCTTTTGCCCTGTTCTGAGCATTTCTGCTACAAACAATAACAAGTTACAGTTCTTAAACCAGAATTAATTACATTATAGAATAAGGATACAACCATAGTTAGATTGCACTTAGTGAAATTGAACATAGACAGTGAATTAAAGGATTCTCTACAGAAACCCATATTCTTATGGGTTGAATCACGAGTCCCAGTTCCTCTTGGCAAAAGCAAGAGGCTCATGCCACATACTGCATCATTGCTTCCCACACGCATGCGCGGGCCTCTTTTTGCAGCCACTCAGTGGGCTGCTGAGCGCATCTTACTGTTGAGGCTCCGTGCTCCAGAGGAGCCTCCACAAAACTCTCCATCCCCACCCTCCACCCTCCATCCTCACGAGGAAGGACTGATTGCCTTCTTCGTGAATGCCTGTGCCTTCGCTTTCTGCTGTTACCCGCCCTCCCTCCTGCTGCCACTGCCGATAATTTCCAGAACCACATCAGAAAAAAAGAATTGTTCCTGAGGCTTTCATTCTCCATCCCAAGGAACAGAATCTTGGAGAGAAGGAAGGTGGTGGAGGAGTTTCCGAGTTTCCCCACTAGACTGCGAGGTTTTGTGAGATTGTGGAGAGTTGGACGCCCTCCATACAATGCCATGATCAGAACCCCAGAAAGGAATGGCTTTGTGATCATCCCAGAGGAATAGGGGCTGAGAAGCCTGGGGTGAGCCAAGTTAGGCAAGAATGTCCAGTGAAACTGCCTCCCCTTGAGGGACCAGGGGCATAAATCTGGAAAGTCCTCCCCCACACATTGATACCACTTTCTAGCTACCTCAGATCCCAAATGTCTGGGATCATTCAGGCACCTTAGGGTCCTGGGACCAACAGGATGGGTTCCTGCCCTCCTGAGTTTATGGACTTGTTTGGGGTAGAGAAGAGTAAACACACCCTGAAAGTCCTAAATGCTGCATTGGCTAGGGGAGACTTAGGGACTGGGGGAGGGTTTCCAGAGGAGGTGATTACTAAGCTGAGATTGAAAATAATGGATCTCCCTCAGCCAGCCCACCAACTTCTGTCCTTCTCTTTCTGGCTGAATGCATACCCCTGGCTTTTTGCATGTTATTTGGGCAGAAAAGATCTGGCTGGATTCAGGACAACTCAGAGGGAATTTCATGAGTGAAAAGGTGTTCCTGGACCTCCCTGACCTGTCCTGTTTAATGGTTCTTTTCCTGCTCTACTATAAGCAAAGTACCTGAATCAGGCTGTAACCAGAGCAGGCCCAGTGCTGATTTTGCACCAAGGACCACAGCTGCCCATGGATGGGAGCAGTAGGGTAACATGACTGATGGGGAGTTGGGTGCATGTGAGCACCGACAGATTGGGCTCAGTTCCCCTTGTGGCCTCACGTGGCTCCCTGGGCTTCTTCAGCCCAGTGGCCCCCTGTGGCTCCTACCAGAGTCCCACATCCCCCATGTGGGGCCCCAGATGTTCCTGTTCTATTTTTGACTATGGCATGAGAAAATGAAGGGGGACCAATGGGTTTCACCCTCAGGGGACAAGGACCTTGGCTGCTTCTGCCCCTGTTTCAGGATTTGAGGCAGCGTCCTTGAAACACTATAGAGCACTTTACAGTTTATAAGGCACTTATAAACTGTGACTCTCTTGCTGACTGCAAAGCTGGGTGCGTTGAGACCAAAGTGACCTGCCAAAGATCATAGAGCTGGTTGGTGGGTGCATATCAGGACTCAAACCCATGCTCTATCTCTCTTGGGTCCACTGCAGAACACTCCCCTGCCAGCTGAGCTTGAGGGCAAATGCTTTAGCAATCCATTTTAAAGGACGAAACTTTCGAAAGGTGTGGTTTCAAAAACAAAATGTTCCTGTTACGTGTTATAGTTAAAGCTTTGTCCCAGGGTTTCATGAACTGACTTCCAGACTACTCACGTACAATCGAATCAAGCCTTTATTGAAGCACACTGGTGGCGGCTGACCAGAACATAAAGCTGTTCCCCTGATCAGCCCCGAACAGTTGCAAGGGCACTCCTTATAAGCCTGAAAACCGCAAAAGGGATGTTCAGGGGGTCTAGCCAATGCAAGCAAGCCAGGTTACAGAAGCAGGACAGTGCAGTCAAGCGGAGGGAAGCCTAACCAATCACAGTTAGCCCAGTCACCCCACTTACAGAAACAGAGCCCCGTTACCCTAGTTACAGAAACAATACCCCATTAGGTAGTTCCGTGTTCTTAAAGGTTTCTATAGCAAAAGGAAAAGAACATCTTGCTCCAGTCATGACTCTTCTACTTGGCATGGTTGTTTTACAGGATGAAGTCATAAAACAAAATGGAGTCGCATTTGCTCCTACTATATTCACAATGTATATATTACAATTACATTTTTTTCAGATCCTTAGGAATTTGTGGTGTAGAGACAGAGAAATAACAAAGAATGGTTAAGAAAGTAAAAATCCTACCATTTATTTGATGCTGAATGAGAGGTGTATCTACCACCCCCTCCCATGCTAGGTACATCATTGACACTCAGTAAATTTTGTTGAATGAATAAATGCATTCAACACATGCTGCATGCAGTTGTAGAACTAGCATATAGACTTTAGCATTTCTCTGGTCGTACGTGATGCAGAGTCACCATTTGTGCAGTCACACACGTACATTGGGTAATAATGTCTGTGCATATAGACATTTTGACCCAAGGCTACAAGGTAATGATGACCACAGGACAAATAGTCAATAAACTCAATTTATTGAGTTTATATAAAACACAGCAATTTTCTACTTCTGGTTTTACAGTTCAGCTCCAAAAGACAGGGTATTTATATTTCACTCTACTCCCTCATCTACTCTTTTCATTTGAATTTTATTCAAATTTGAAAGTATCAGCTATGTTAGGCCACCTAGTTGAAACACATGACCCAAGAATCAAATATTCTTACTAATTACAAATATATTTATTCTCACTAATTATAAATATATTTTGATACATTAATGATCACTTTCAGTCAATAATCAAGACAGCTCTTTTTTGTTGAACAAAAAAAAATTTCTCTTTTCTTGAGGTCTAAGTGTAGGCTAACAAACAAATTTATTGTTTGTTCTCTGCTACTATCAGCATTTGGTCTTTAACTCTGGTGTATATTATAAGCTATTGTGTGAATGGTGTGTGTGTGTGTGTGTGTGTGTGTGTGTGTGAATATATACAGCTCAGATATTCATTACAGAGGTGCATACAAAAGCACAGAGCAAATTTTTAGATTCTGAGATCAGTATCATACCATATTCTTACACAGCTACTGACATGAAACACACATACACTAAAAATTTGTGCAGCTTCTCAGTGGGGGAAAGCTCCTGAAGCAGCATGAAAAGTCACTCCAGCTGCTTAAGGGAAGCTGCCTGGGCCTGGAAACTCGCTGCAACTCGGCTAATGTCTACTGATGTGAGGCTCTTAATAAAAATCCATCATCCCAACCTTATGTATCTGAGTCTCGTTTTTAAAGTGTGTTTTTATTTTTGTCCTCAGACTAATCTATATCTTGCAAATCTTGCTTAATTCTGGGTAAAAAGGAGAGAAGAAATGGGTCACTCCCCTGCTACCCATGGCTCTGAAACTTTTGGCCATTTTGTCTGGTTGAAAATACAGGCACTGGGGCCAATTGAGGAAAAGACTGCAGTGTGGCAGATCATAGCACATGAGAACACTTGGTAAATTATAAAAAAGACAAAGAAACAGGAAAACCAAAGAATCTCATCAGACCAGGTTTTGATGTGTGCAGTTTACTCTTCTTTTATTGGCAGCTAAAACTCATCTTGCATTTAGGAACATTTTGAAATTTGTCCCTGTAATGTTTTCAATTAGCTTTCATGCATGTGATGCATCGAGGGAAAAACAACACTTAGAGTTAGAACCAAGGTACTCCCAGAGACAAATATGATTAATGGGATAATCTTGTAGATTGCAATAGTTAGAGGCAGTTCCTGCCATTCCCCGCTCTCCAAGGGCTGGGACTACTCACTCCAATACAAACAGCTGCACATTCCTCAATACCATTATTATCCAATGCAAGGCCGCGTTCAGCATGTTAAAATTCCTATAATATCCACATTTGGCAATTTCCTATTGTGCAACTTCAGTTTCAGAAGTTAAATCTTCAAGTTCCATGTGATTACTTGATAGAGTTTACAAACAGAATTGATTTTCTAAAGCACCATTAAAGGTTGCTCAGCAAGGAACCAAACAAAGAGTGCCCAACAAGCAAACCAGCTTTTATGTGGCACATTGAAAACATAAAGGGCAGTACTGTCATCTGCCAGTCAGGCCCCCAGTCTCCCCCTGAGGGCCAGGTGAATGTTTTTATTTCTGGTTTATAGGGAAGGAACAGCCACAGAGAAGTTAAGAGACTTGCCCAGGGCTTGTCTGAACCTACGCTGGAGTTAGGATTAAGCAAGCCAGCTCCCAAGTCTCTGAAGTTCCTGTTCAGCCCACCTGCAAGTCCTCTCCTTCTAAGACAATCGCCAGGCTCCATAGAGGCAATTTTTGATGAGGAAGATAAAAATTCCCCCCTGTCTCCAAAGCTCATGCAAGCTATATTGCTATTGGTTGAAACTCAGTTGTAACCTTTATTTTCTTTCCATGGTAAAGAAAGCCTTTGAAGAATTCATAGTAAACCGTGGACAATTAATTCTCCCTTATTTGTGTCTCACTCTATTTTCCATGTTAGGACATTTTCCTGGTTAATAACATTTGGGGGAAGCACTAACTCATCTACCATTTTTCCTCTCTATGCAGAGACTCCCCCTTGTTTAATATGTTGGATCCTTACTTTTTTTTTTTTTTTTTTTTTTTGCTGTTTGCCCCAAAGTTTTGAACCTTTTCATATTCCTCTGCAAATTGTCTCAAATGACCAAGATACAAAGCTTGCTCCACAACATTGTAACCCCAAAAGGGTGTTTAGTTAGTATCACACTCTCTTCTGGGTGCACCATATTCTTCTCAAAAGCTGGAGTGATCTCTTCCCACCTGAAGGTCAGTATCTTGAATCAGTTTTTCCAATAAAATCAGAAAAAAAACGCTAAACTGTTCACACCAAGATATAATTGATGACAGCCTAAAGTGCTTCTAGGCATTTGTCTTTTAAGATCCAAAGCTTTAAACAATAAAGAAGATGTTTCTCTGTGAAAAGTTCAGGTGTGTAACAGGTGGAAGGATGTGGCGTAATGGTGTGAGGGTCCAGTAGGAGGAGCTCCCCTGGTCCCTGAAATCATTCCTGTCATGGTTCCTAGCAGCTACTGGTGTCACATGGGGGGCTTGTTAAAACACAGATGGCTGGCCCTACCCCTAGACTTTCTGGTTCATCTCATGCAGGGTGGGGCCCAAGTATTGGCCTAATTAACAATCTCCAAAGGGATGCAGCTGGTTGGAGGACCATACTTTGAGTAACCCTGCCTTCAGCACTGTCTATGGACACAAACAGTCCCAGCAAGAACTAGTCATGATGCCCAGAAGTGAGTAAATTAAATTTTAAAGAAAGAGTTAGTCCCCCACCTGAAATGGTGCACTGACCTATAGGAAGCAGGTGGGTCAGATGGAGATTTTCGTTAAGTGGGCTTGCTTTGTGATCCTTTCTGACCCAGGCCAAATAGGAAAGGAGACTCTTGAGCTGGGGGCAGTTTATCAAGGACACCTTTTCAAAGTGTTTAGATTTGAGGATTGTTAGCCAGCACTCTAATTGACCTCAGCTGTCACAATGGTACACAAAGAGATGTCACTCGGTACCCAGGGACCAACCATCGGGGGTTTATAGATCAATATCCACACCTTGAACTGCACTTGAAAGCAAATTAAAAGCCAGTGCAGACTGCACAGTGTACAAGCCAAAGTGTAGGCAATGATTTGCAAAAATTCTTTAATTAGAGTCAATAGAAGCTGTCTCTTGCTTTTTTATTTTTTTTCCTTCCTTTTTACCTAGCATGCTAGTGATTTTCTTTTTCTTTCAGACATCTCAGCTGGGGGATGGTACAACACTTGACAATATAAAAACCCAAACTTTTACAACTATATATAAACCAGAACTTAGAACCACATGGAAAATATATGAGTTAACTTATGTATCCATAAAACTTAAACAGAAGAAACAGTTTCTAAAATCCAACTTCAACCTGGGCTTCAACATGGGAGTTTTGATGTCATTCAACATCAGTATGTAAAAGTATGTGTGTGGGGGGGGCTAAATAGTGAGAATACATATACAGAGTGCTTCCGTACTCTCACCTGTAAAAAAATAAAGAGCACATTTCTTCCATTGTGTGAAAAAAATGAAGAACCACGAGATTAACTTTCAATGTCTATATGATGTCCTTTGATATAAAATACAGGACAGCTGAATTAACTTTTTGTCTCCCCTGGACTTTGACTTTCTGATTTGGAAGAATACCTTCTCCCTACCCCTCCCCCTTCAAGAGAAAACTTCCTAAGAAACTTGAAAGCCAGGCTGGGTTATAACTGCTATTTAAATACACATGTAGACTTTCAAATGAAGGTAAACATCTTCATTACATTTTGTTTTCCTCTTTTATTCTAGTTACTTCAGCTGTGGTTTTAGCCTTCTTGATGCCAAATTGTGGGCAATCATTTTCTAAGTGAGTTAAAAGGCCTTTAGGTTAAGCAGTAATTTAGACCATAATAGTTGTAGTCTGTGAGGTGGTTTCTGATATAGTCCTGCAGGAAAAAAGACACTTCTCTAAAAATTGGCTTCTCTGTTCAAGCACATTTTAGGCACTGTAAGCCATGAATGTCCCAGAATGATACAATTGGGTATAAAATTAGATGAATTCCTTTTTTACATATTGTTTGAAGTTCTGGAAATGATTAACTTCCTTTTTCTAAACTGGAAAGGGTGCAAAATTGAGTGGATATGTTAGTGTGTTTGGGGTTAAAGTGTTAAAGTTTCCTGAAACTTGTAGGTGTATAAATAAGAGTCAAAATCACCACCAGCAATTCGTTCTTATAGAAGTCCTTAAATGGAATCTCTTCCCCACCAGCTTCCCTAATCTAATATTCATTTCCTTTTGGAAGAGTAGGAACAGGATTTGACATGACTTGCAGGTCTAGACTTTACAGAATGGTCATGTAGCAGCTTAACAGCATTTAGGAAACTGAACTCATTTAACCAAACAATTAATTGAGGACCCATCCCCAAAACAAGTCAAGGTTGTTTAGAGAAGCAAGATTGATACAAACACAAAGACCAGAGAATGATGAAAAATGGCATTTGATTAGGTACTATGTAGTGAGATGCTGATTGGAAGAAAATGACAGCTTCATCTTGTAAAAATTTCAGATTTTGTTTTAAGAATTCAGAATTTTTCTCTCTTATTTGGCTGAGAATGAATGAAAAGGAACTTCTCAGGAAAAGGGACAGTTGCATCCCCATCACCAAGCTGTCTGAACTTGGCTGAATTCCTTAACTTCTTGACCCGACTTTACAGATGAGCATCAGTATTTTGATCTACAAAACAGAGATCACAAAATCTCACTCATGGTGAGGTGAAGATTAAACAACCCAGCTAAACTCATAGTATAGATTTTAAAATAGGAAGTAACTTAAATGGTAGCTCTTGCCACTATCATAACATGACCTGATCCTTCTCACCATTTGGCCTAACTTTTTTTGGTAAAAAAGTATTTTATCTCCCCAGGCACTACTGTGGGTTTCACAGCCATGTGGGTCAGAAATCTCAGCTCTCAACTTCCTCTTCTTCTAAATTATCTCTGTTTCTGGTTGTACCAGCAGAGTTTCATGCTTCTGTTCCCTTACTCCTTTCTCGATTTTTCCCTCAGTGCTTTCTACTCTGAATAAGCATTTTATCTTGGAATGAAGAATAACCCATGACATTTGAATGTCTAGCTCTTCAGAGTGCTCATATGCCTCACCTCATTGTTTTAGTCTTTTAAACTTTCTGAGAGCCAAAAGACCAACAGCCATTTTGCTTCTGTATAGTAGGACAAGAAAACACATCTGGTCAAAGGTGACGGTGTATGAGACTTAAGCAGAGCCCAGATGACCACCCAGCGCTTCCCCAACCCCCTGTGGTTCTGGGTGATTGCCACTGAAACACTGCACCTGGAGCTTATCACATATTTCATGACTTTGCTGAGGAAGCCCTGAGATCTTAGCCTGGTGTTGTGAGAAACCATGAGCTAGCTGACGTCCACTCATCTATTCCCTGAGTGACTATGGAGTGCTAACTATGTGGGAAACACTCTTAGGCTCAAAATGCAAAAGTAAAAAAAACAGAGTAATTTCTATCCTCATGAACTTCACATTCTACGGGGGAAAGACAGAAAATAAATAAGTAAGATATTCGCATTCTTAGGTATTGATTTAAAAAAACAATTGAGAAAAATCAAGCAGAGAAGAGGTATGGAAAGTCCAGGGGGTGGGAGTGTTGATGACTTTGGGATGGTGATAGGAGTGTTGCAACTTTAGATGGGTTTGGCTGGGAAGAGGAGGCAGTAAGAAGATGACATTGGGTGAAGACTGAAGGAGATGAGGGAGCTAGACATTGGGACAACTGGAGGAAGAAAGTTGTAGGGAGCAGCTGCAGCCAGTGTGGGATAAGAGCTGGGCTGTTCTTGAACTGACTGAGAAGCAACAGGCTGTGGTGTAGTTCAGCCCCGGGAGCAGAACAGAGAAATAAGAGATAATCAGAAGAGTTGGGAGGGGTGGGTCAGGCCTCTGGGAATCATTGTAAGAACTTTGTTTTTGCTTTGAGTGAAATGTGGAGTCACTGCAGGGGTTGGAGCATGGAGAGTGTTCAATAACCCTAAGAGTTGCTCTTTTGAGCATGGACTCAAGAGAGATGGAGCAGGGTGGAAGCAATAAGATAGACAGTGAGGCAGCCGCCATGATCCCAGTGGAAAGCACCATTGCCTCACACACTTTCCACAGTGAGCCAAGTGAACTCAAACATCAAGGCTGAGGAATCTTGTGAGTACACCTTGGTCAAATGGCCTGGAAGCCAACATGAGCTTCCAGACCGTTGAAATCAGCAGCTGGTTCCTGTAGTCAATATTCCTGAAGTAAATCTTGTGGAAGATGGCTTGGGTTAAAACATCGAGTTTCTTTGTTGTAGGCTAGACCAATATCAGTTCAAAAAGAACTTGGCTTTCTGTGCCCAAAGGTTGGGATTGATAAGAATACACATTTAGAACTTTTTTTCATTAGGGAATTGAATGCATAACAAAGGGAGTTTGTTTTTGTATATCTGATCTTTAAAACATGTCAGTCCTTACTGGTAAAATAGTAAGAACCAACCATTGAGAGAGATGATAGCAATAGATCTTATATTCACTCTTACTAGACTTCTTATTCTTGATTTCCTTCAGGGGCAGATAGGATGTGTACCAGGGACAGTGTAAAATAAACTTCTCTATGTCTCAAGCACACTGCCTTTAGGAAGGAGACAGTGTGGTAGAGGGACAATAAGCTGCCAGTCATGAAAAGCCGCTTTGGGCCTCAGTTTCTTCATCTGTGGAATTAAGAGATTTTTTGAATGATTCATGTGATCCACTATGGATCACTCCAGCTGTGAACATCAATGATACAGTAGGTGGTGAAGAATGGAGGAGAATGATTTCCTTTAATATCTGGTCAAGAACCCAGGTAATCAGTCCAGTTCCTAACTCTTTTGCACAGCTAGATTATGTGATCATGTGTAAATCCTTTCACTCTTGGCATCAGAACAATATATTAAACCCATCTTAAAAGCTACCCATGTGATAATTTATCAAACTCTAGTTTAGAAAAATATAATAAAACCTGGTTTTTACAGAAGGTATTTGGATAGAATTTACCCACTGATACATTAAGCTCATAGACTCTATCTCAAGGTCTTGGGGTGCGCTTATGCCATATCTTGGCTGTAGTCCTCTTTCTAAGAGCACAAAGTACGTGGAAATGTTTTGTTTTGTTTTTATCAGTCTCTGGATTCACGTGATGTGCTTCAAGAGCCAGCCATACTCTGGGGCTTATCATCTTGGCAGCAAAGGCCACAGCTAGAAGGTCAAACAAGGGCCCATTTCCTCCCCTCCAGGCCAGCTGGGACCTTCCATTCCCAAACTGAGTCAGTTCCTTTAGTTTAGCTTTAAGGTTTCATCCTCCAATAAACTGCAACGTACTGCAAAGGTCTTCACTTAAAAAGTTACCCTTAGGTTTACTTTTTAAGGATTTAGTTGAAGTCAACTTTTGATTAGCAGAGGAGGGGCCGGTAAACATGTCCCTTGGAAGTGAAGAGATATGCTCCTGGGTGGGGAGCATTTGGGGAGAGGAGAAGAGAAATCCTGAAGCCAACTGGTCTCTTCTCACCAGTTGTTCCCAGGCAGAGTCCCACATATAGCACAATCTCCCCAAGAGGCTTCTTTCAGAGCCTTATCTACATTCCTTGGTCTTCCTAACCTCAAATGTTTCACTTGTATTTACCTAGCACCAATCCCCAACTCTTTTCTTGCTGCCTTCTTGGTTGGTTGAATGATTGTCATCATGGAGTATAAAATTGTGAATCTGAGGATATTAGAGGTCACTTAGTCCACATTTCTACTGTTAGTATAGATTCTTTCTAGGATATCTCCCCACCAAGGGCCCCTCTACATAAGCCTCTCAGTAAGGCATTGTGTTAAATGGTGAACTATTTTCTTTTAGGAAGTTCTTCCTTTTATTGTACCAAATTCTAGTTCTCCAAGCTTCAATCCATCATGTCTAGTCTCCCAGAATCACTTTGACTAGTGAATTTCAAAGTCTAAATACAACCAGACATGGATGCCTACACCTGTAATCCCAGCAGCTTGGGAGGCTGAGGCAGGAGGATCATGAGTTCAAATACAACCTCAGCAACTTAATGAGGCACTTAGCAACTCAGGGAGTCCCTGTCTCTAAATAAAATATTAAAAAGGGGCTGGGGATCTGGCTCAGTGTTTAAGTGCCCCAGGTTCAATTCCCAGTACCAAAAATAAATCTAAATACAAATATTCTCACCTGGCCATTTAAATCCTCTCTCCCTTTTGTTGGTTATTTCACTGGTCTACTTTTATGAAAATTTCTACGAAGTCTTGGTGACCCCACATCTGACAAGTCCATGCCTATTTTAAAAGGAAAGAAAGGGGCAGTGTCCCAAGCTAAGGACTTCAGAGCAGACCTTAGTACAGCTCTGACACTCAACTCAGCCCTGGACCTTCTCCTTAGAGAAAATTCCAATGCCTACGAGGTTCCTTTCCCAGCATTTGACAAGTGATCACATTTTCTAATAGCTTCTAATATCTTGCTTAAAATTAATCCACAGTGAATATTTTGACACAAAATCCCAAAGGAAATAGCTTCCTATCCAAATTAACTACAAAATCAGGAAAAACTTTAAAAGTTTCTCTAATAGACTATGCACAAGCTTGCCTCTGGTATTTAACTGGGCTCTTCATGACATCTAGTGGTAAAACCTGGGAGAGCTTCTTATATTCTCAAAGCCAGTGGGAAGATGGGGGCGGAAATCTTAATCCTCTTTGATATTTGTTCTTTGAATATTTTATTTTGTCAAATTGCAAATTGAAATCATTTTTCAATCCATTATAATTATATACTCATCTTTATTTTAGGCACCCTTGTTATTTTATTTTATATTTGGATTTACTTCCAAATATCTTTTATATTTGGATTTACTTTCAAATCAAGCACATCTATTTTTTCACAGATGTCATAGAGAAATAGCCCCCTCTTTTAGGGGAAAAAAAAAACATTTTAGATGAGCATAAGTAACTGTGTTTTGATCTAGAAGCAGACCACAATTTCTTTTGCACAAATGTATTCATCTTCAAATGTGGTTTTAAGTTTTTCGAGTGCTGTGAAAGCTGAGTCATTTATAGCTAACCTTGAATGTATTGTTATTCACAATTAGAAGTAGATAAATTTCACAGGCAGAGAAGCTGACAAGTCTTTAAGACTTCACACTTAGTTTTGCAGGAAGAGCTGAAGTTAATTAGAAGTGATTATACATACATTGCCTGTGTGCGTGTGTATTTGTGTTGTTGCACGCAGACACCACAAAGGCCCTGGGAAGGTTGCATTTTTTTATGTTTTAAAAATAAACATAATCTCCTTCCCATGTGTTGCTATAAGCCCAGTAAATCTAGGAAGCTCAGCAGGGTTGAACAAGGTCATTTCTTGTCAGGACTCCAAGGGGGAGCAGGAAGAACCCTGAGCATCAGATGCTGGCATCCTAATCCCTGCTCAGCACGAGCTTCCCTGGTATGTGGGATGGTCGTGCCAGCGCAGACACACTGGCAGACTGAGGCTCTGACGCCAGCCACCATCCGTCTCTGCACTGTAGCTCTACCTACAGTGCCCCTGTGTGACGGAAATACATCCTCACCCTCTAACAGAGGCAGAATTCCAACTGAGTTTGCTCATATCTTGGTCCTGGTAAACAGGAAAGTAGTCTTAAAACCATGTATCTAATCGCTCTCTCAAAATCCAGGAGGTTTTATCAATTTGCTTTGCTTTTTGTTGAATTTAAAGATACAAATTAACATACATGCACAAATAAATTTGGATATATTATTATGTTCAACTTTACATAACAAATGTATAAATACATACAAATATATTTGAATTCAACAAAAAATAACTATATATATGTAATATATATATATATATATATATATATATATATATATATATATATATATATAGAGAT
>NW_025999990.1:12474757-12501847 GCF_001458135.2 Marmota marmota marmota | reverse complement strand
TATATATATATATATATATATATATATATATATATATATATATATATATATATATAGTGATCTACTGCTATAGAGATGAAACAGAACACATACTAAAAGACATTATTAACATGTAGGTAAACAATTTCTCCAGAAGGGCTCATGAAAGAAAAGAAGTGGTGGTTCCCTGTGGGAGAAGCCTGGAGACTGGGAGAGAGAGGTAGACAAATGGAGATGAGGAAATTATTCATATTCTTTGAAAACTACCTTTACCTATCTAGTAAGAAATGCATTTTAACTTTACGATACTATAAATAATTGTTTTCCAAAAGAGTTTGAAAACTGTGAGTCTTCACCTTGATGTAAGGTGATGTAAACTTTGGGTTTATGATCAGAAAATGAATGTGGTGACTTCAGGTTTCCCGTCTACAATGTAAGGTACCTGGGAATCACCACTCTGTGAGCTACAAGTGAAAACACTCAGTAAACTGAAAAATCAACAATTCTTCTTGGCTCCATCAGAGAAGTGAAATAACCTGGCAAAACATGGCTCCCAAAATTGGAGAGGCAGGTAATACAGAGAATTACAACTTATGAGGGAAGAAACCGCTTCAGGACCCAATGCCAAGATGAGAGATTCTAAAATGTAATTGATAGTTGACAGAGGCTCACTGTGGGCAAGAGATAAAAACTTGGTGGGACCCAGTCACAGGAGGTCCCCATACTTTTTTTTTTTTTTTTTTTTTTTTGTAGTTGTAGATTGACAGCATGCCTTTATTTTATTTTTGTATGCGGTGCTAATGACTGAACCCAGTGCCTCACACATGCTAGGCAAGCACTCTGCCACTGAGCCCCAGCCCCAGCCCCAGCCCTGGTCCACACACTTTTGTGAGTTTACTTCCCAGAGCTCTGCTGAGTTCTCAGAGAAGAATCCCTTTGTGATTCCTGCAGTAGGGAAAACTAACCATACTGAAACTTGCCACCGCATTTTGTTCTTAAGGTCTGCTTTAAGAAGAATCTATTTTAACCAGAGCTTAACCAGCAGAGGTTTTACCTGACCTGGAGAGGGAAATACCCGAACTGGGGCCCACTCTATCCAACCTGCCCCACCTAATCAGGTGAGCACTGAGAAGTATCTGTGAAGTTCACAGTCATAGACTCATTGAGACTGAGACCTAACCATGCAACTATAGGACAGGTCTCCTCTCCCTACATCTTACCATGACATTACCAAAAGCATATGTCCACGTGTCCTTGTACCCAGTACATCATGCCCACCTTCAATAAAATGTTACAAGTTGTAGTAAAAGGCAAAAAAAAAAAAAAATTTTTTTTGAAGAGACTGGATGAGCATCAGAACCATAGTCAGATATGGCAGAATTGCTAAAATTATCAGAGCAGGACCTTTTTTAAAAAAAAACACTATGATTTATATGCCAAAAGCTTTAATAGAAAAAGAAGTCATGTAAAAATAGACGAAGAATGTAAGCAAAAATATGGAAATTCAAAGAATCTAAAAGAAATGCTAGAGATCAAAAACACTAACAGAGCTGAGCAAGGTGACTCATACCTATAGTCCTAGAGGCTGGGGAAGCTGAGACAGAAGGATAGCAAGTTCAAAGCCAGCCTCAGCAACTTAGTGACCTTAAGCAACTTAGTGAGACTCTGTCTCTAAATAAATATTAAAGGGGTTGGGGATGTGGCTCAGTGGTTAAGTGGTCCTGGGTTCAATCCCCAGAGAACCAAACCAAACCAAATCAAACCAAACAAAATCCACTAATAGAAATGAAGAGTGCCTTTGATGGGCTCATTAGTAGACTAGAAATGGGTAAGAAAAGAATCTCTGAGCTTGAGGATATAGGTTAGAATCTAAATAAACTGAAAAGCAAAGAGAAAAAGACCAAAAAAAAACCCAAAACAGAATATTTGAGAACAATGGAGCCACTACAAAATGTGTAACGTATGTGGATGGGAATGTCAGAAGAATAAAGGGAGAAAGGAACAGAAACAATATTTGAAAAAATAATGACTGAGGATTTCCCTCAAATTAGCGTAAGACACCATAAACAGATGCAGGAAGCTCAGAGAGTTTGGTGGCTTTGGCAAGATAAATACCAAAAATTTTGTGGTATTTATATAAACTATGTCCAGCCTAATCAAACTTCAGAATGTCAGAGATAAATCTTGAAAGAAGTCAGAGGGAAAAAACAGCTGACCTACAGAAATACACCTGGCTTCTCAGAAATCATGCAAGCAAGGCTGTGGAGTGACACTAACCTAGAGTTCTGTACCTTGTGAACTTAATCTTTAAAAGTTAAGGATAAAGAAAGGCTTTCTTAGACAAAAAAAAAAAAAAAGAGGAATTTGTTGCCTGTAGATCTTGCCTACCAAGACTTTTAAAAATTTATTTAAAGAAAAAAAAATTGAGCTAGGCACAGCGGTGCACACCTGTAATCCCAGCTACTTGGGAGGCTGCAGCAGGAGGATTCCAAGTTCAAGGCCTGCCCAGGGAAACTTAAGTGAGATTCTGTCTCAAAACGAAATAAAAAGGTCTGGGAATATAACTTAGAGGTAGAACGTTTGCCTACCGTATACTAAGCCCTGGGTTTCAGTCCCAGGACCACAAAACTAACAAATAAATTTCAGTCATGAAAACAGAAAGATCACAAAGGAAGGAATATGTGAAGGCAAAATAAAAACTTTCATTTTTCTTATTACTAATTGATCTGTAATATTTTGTTCAAAATAATATCAGCTATAAAGGATTTTACATATACATGCTTATTTGTGTATGCTTATGTGTAAGTTAATGAATGGATAATGATATAAGGACAAGAAGAAGGAATTAGGATTATTTTATTTTACAAAGTACTTGTACTGTCTGTGAAAGAATATAGTGTTATTTGAAAGTAGACTTGCAAAATCTAGCACAACCACTAAAAGAGTAGAAAGAGCAGGGCGTGGTGGTGCACACCTGTAATCCCAGTCATTTGGGAGGCAGAGGCAGGAGGATCACAAGTTCAAAACCAGCCTCAGCAATTTAGCAAGGCCCTAAGCAATTTGGTGAAATCCTGTCTCAAAATAAAATATAAAAAGGACTAGGGATGTGGCTCAGTTGTTAAGCACTCCTAGATTCAATTCCAATCCCCTCTTCTCCCCCAATAAAAGAGTAGAAAGAAAATACACTTGATATGCTGAGAGAAAATGGAATAATATAAAAGTCTCAATTAAAACCAGAAAAGAAAAAAAAAGTGTGGAAGACCAAAAAAAACAAAAAAAAAAACAAAGATTAAGGACAACAAATGAAATATAGTAACAACTAATGGTAAATATTAATTCAATTTCAATACTCATTTTAAATATCAGTGGTCTAAACACATCAATTAAAAGCAGAGATTATCAGAGTGGATCAAAAATCAAGAACAACTATGTGTTGTCTATCAGATACATGAGAATTAAAGACACATGTAGATTAAAAGTAAAGGGATAGGCAACGATTGAGCATGCTAACACTAATCCAAAGAAAGCAGAGTAACAATATTAATTTCAGACAGAGCTGACTTCAGAGCAAGAAAAGCTATCAGAGATAGAGGGCCATTACAATATGAAAAAGGGGTCAGTTCTCCAAGAAAACATGACTAACCTTAATGTACATGCATCTAATAACAGATTAGCAAAACACATGAGGCAAAAACTGACATAACAACAAGAAGAAATAGATGAACCCACTATTACAGAGACTAACACCCTGGTATCAGAAATAAACATATCCAGCAGCCACAAAAGTGAGGACATTGTTGAATTCTACAGCACCATCAATCAACTGGATATGACTGGCATCTATAAACTACTTCATCCAATAGCAGCAGACCACACAGTCTACTCAAGCTCACGTGGAACATATACCAAGTTGCATAATTTCTGTTACATCAACATTGGTATTGTATCTAAGAATCCTTCATCAAACCCAAGGACATGGTTTCCCCCTGTCAATCATAAAACACACCCTAACAAACTAAAAAGAATAAAAATCATACTATGTTAAGGTACTAGAGTATGGATTTTAGTATCAACGGGAGTACCAGAACAAATCGCCTGCGGATACTGAGGGACTACTATGATTTACAAATATTTTCCCCCATCTCTTTTACTTTCTTGATGGTGTCCTTCAGAGCACAAAAGTTTTTAAATTTTATGAAATTCCAATTTACCTGGGTTTTTTTGTTTGTTTGCTCATACTTTTGGTGCTATACCTTTATAATCCTTCGCCAAATCCAAGGATGTGGCTAATCCCTGTTTTCTTATGAGAGTTTTATAGTTTCAATATCACACTGTTTTGATTGCTGTTACTGTACAGCAAGTTTTGAAATCAGGAAGTGTGAATTGTCCTCCTTTGTTCTTCTTTTCTAGGATTGCTTTGGATATTTTGGATTCTTTGCAATTTCATATGCATTTTTAAATCAGCTTGTCAATTTCTACTTAGAATTCAGCTGAGCTTCTCATATGGATTGCATCAAATTTGTAGATTAGTTGGAATATGATGCCATGTTGACAATGTTTAAGTTTTCTAATTCGTGAATGTGTGATTTTTTTCATTTATTTTCATGTTCCTTAATTTCTTTTAACTGTTTTATGATTTTCAGAAAGTTTTGCTTCTTTTGTTAAAAATATTCCTGTTTTATTCTTTTGATGTTATCATGAGTGGAACTTAATCTCCTTCCCAGGGTATTTATTTAAATGTGTAGAAATCAATTGGTTTTTGGATGTTGATCTTTTTATCCTGCAAACTTGCTGAACTTTTTTTTACTAATTCTAATAGTTTGTTAGATTCCTTTAGGATAGTCTGCATTTGAGATCACAACTTCTGTGAATGTACTTTCACTTCCAATCTACTTTATTTTATTTTCTTGGCTTATTAACCTGACTGAAACTTCCTGTACAATGTTGAAGTGGTGAGAGCGGAGTTCTTTGAGGGGGGCAAGTACCCAATCTTTCAAATTAAGTATGATATTAGCTGTGAGTTTTGTAAAATCCCTCTATCAGGCTGAGAAACTTTACTGTTCCTCAATTGTCTTTTTATTGTACTGTATTTAAACCTTATACATGTGCACACATACTGTTTATCAAGACCACACACTTTGGACTTATACCATTCTAAGGCAATTGATGATGTTTTTATCTAAATATATCTGAGATATTTTTTAAGGTGAGAACTGCTATAGAGAATGTTTTGTAAACCATCTAAAGGGGTCTATTCTAGTCTATCAAATTAATCACCTGTTTTCTTTACAATAAAATTGTATGTTCATAAAAATAACTAATGCCTGATATGACAGGCATATATTAAAAAGAATCCTGATAACAATTGCTTTAGGGCACTCTGTAAAATGAATACATTGGAAAAAAGATTTTTAGCATTTTCCAAATTCAATGGATTTCATATTTTGATTGGTAAGAAAAAGAAAAAAAAATTCATACAATGTAGGTTAAAAAAAATGTTTCTGGGTACTTATAATTCTAGCTGCCTGGGAGGCTGAGGCAGGAGGATCACAAGTTTAAAGCCAGCCTGGATAACACAGCAAGACCCTGTCTCAAAAAAAGAAAAAAAAAGTTGTTTTTTTGGTTGTTGTTGTTGTTGTTATTGTTTTGTGGGATGTAGCTTGTTGGTAGAATGCTTGTCTAGCTCATGTGAGGTCCTGGGTTTAATATTCAGCACTGAGAGAAAAAATAAATAAATTTTAAATTCCAGGAAAAAAAATCTTCAAGTTAAAAAAATAAAAATGTGAACACCCTAATGTCTACCCCTTGGCATTGCTAGATTCGAAGAGACAACAAAAGAGGAGACATTTCTTTTTTCGGATAAAAGAAGGCTGATTCATAGTGGGCTGGGGAGGGGGAGCAAGGGAGGATTAGAGGAATTCTAGATAGGGCAAAAGGTGTGAAGAGAAGGGAGGAGGAATGGGAGGAGGAATGGGAGGAGGAAAGAGACGGACATCATTACCTTAAATACATGTATGAAGACACAAATGATGTGAATATACTTTGTGTACAACCAGAGATGTGAAAAATTGTGCTCTATATGTGTAATATGATTTGTAATGCATTCTGCTGTCATATATAACAAATTATAATAATAAAAAAAAGAGGAGACATTTCAATGGACACCTAATCAGTTCTGCACAAGTTTATCCCAGTGGTTCCATTCGGCCTGATTTTGTGCCCAGGCCCCCTGACACTGTGCATTTTGAGTTATATATTCATTTTTAAACAAAAAAGTCACCTGGTCAAATCCATGGTGCACCATCCTTATGCTATCAATGTGTCGACCCCTTTAATAGGATCCAGTGGTCAGAGAAACGAAACGGTGGTAATGTGTCTATTATTCTTGGTCACTGGGAGATGAAGTTTCTCGTTACTTAAAACCTCTAAAGAGTTGGGCTTTTTTTTTTTTTTTTTAACTTAGGCATTTGATGCTATCCTATAAAGTTTATTACTAAAGAAACTAAATGGCACATCTAGGACTCTGACAGAAGAAATTCTTTGTGAAAGTATCATTTCAGAGAGCCAAAGCAGTCTTGAAAAAATGTTCTAGAATGACAGAATAAAAGTTATGATCATAAACAAAATAGGAGTAGCAGAATACAACAGTTACTAATATGGCATTATGTAAAAATGTGGATGTGTAACCGATGTGATTCTGCAATCTGTATTTGGGGTAAAAATGGGAGTTCATAACCCACTTGAATCTAATGTATGAAATATGATATGTCAAGAGCTTTGTAATGTTTTGAACAACCAATAAAAAAAGGAAAAAAAAAACAAACAAAATAGGAGGAAAACAAAATCTGATAATAAAACTAAAGGCTTAAAATTAAATCTTCAAAGCAGTGTTTTACATTTTCTTATGGAATGTTGCCATCAATCTCCAAGCCTTGCTAATTGTCCTGTAAAACTGTTCAATTTGTAGACTATTAAAACTTTCAAAATTCTTTGCTGGAAGGGTTTCAGAATCATTCTATCTGCTGACAATTCCTTCAACCCAAAGATTATTAATACAATCAATGGTTCTCATAATTAAACACAAGACTGTTTTCACAATTTAATGGGCTGACAAGTGCACATCCCTGATCATTTCAATGTTCTTCATTTCTGATATGAGGGCTATTATTTCCTCATCACTACCATATCATTCTTCCTCTACCTTACTGTTCCACAGTATTCCCTAATGTGGGCTCCTTCAGTTCATTCTGCCCCCTAAAAAACCCACTCTGGAAGCCTCCATTCATATTCCCACTGTATCTCCAAATAACTCAGTTCCCTATGTCTAGCCCCAAATCATTTCTGCCTGTGTGCCTACTAGACATCTCCACCTGAAGGCCAAAAATGTGTTTTACACATTGCCCGAGACCTTATATCCAAAATCATGTTCATCTTCCCCTCCAAACTTTGTTGCTTCCCCTAATAATTATTTCTCCACTCAATTGTACAAGTGAGAAACTTTGAAACTATCCTTGTCGACCCCACCTCACCCCCAATAAATTAAGGATAGTCCAATCTCTGTCACATGGCAAGAAGAGCCTCATATCATGGTTTCTACTTGTCTGCCAGCTTCATCTTTTTCCTCAACTCCTTGAATATTTTACACCTAATTCTCAATTTATGAACACACCACACACTTTTCCTTTCTTTGGCTAAATTCTCTTCCTTACCTTGCTTAACTGCAAGCATCTCAAGCAATTTCCTCCTGAAAATGTGTTCAACACTAACAATAACAGAGATCAAAGAAACCAGTTTGGTATTAGGCACAAAATCCTTGTATTACTGTTCATAGTCTAATAGGACAAATAAGACTAACAAATGATTGTAAGTTGTTGGATAAAAACCAAGATGGTATCACTGGATGGTGCTTTGACAGCAGAAGATGTGCACACGGTTGTTATGAGTGTTTGCTGTGTCTATTTTGCTTGGACTGAGTCTTGTAGATAAGTAGTAATTTGTCAGATGGACAAGTTAGGACAGAGGAAGGCATAAGATACCAGGGTATATTCCAGTAATTGCAAGTGGGATGCAGCATACAGAAGAAATGGGTGTTAGCCAGAGGCTGGCAGAGGGATCATTTTGAAAACCAGTATTACAGTATTAAATATTTTAGACATTAAAAGAAACATGGGAAGACCCTGTCTTTATTTATGACAGCCATAAATAAAAGACTATAGCCAAATGTACATTAACAACCATTCCTGCAAACACTGCAAAAACTTTGTCCTCAAATATTAGGACAAGGATGGCAGAGTTTTCAACTCACTTATTAACTGCTAATGAATTGCTAAGTGCTTGTCTCTAATACTACATTGAGACTGGCAACAACTTGAGGTTTAATGACAAAGAGGGCCAAAATGGATTATAAAGACTTATCACCGACATAAAGTATGGTATCCTGTGCTATTCTTGTCCTTAGCCATCTGCTGATGAACTTTGTACTGCAATTCTTCACTTTTGCTTCTGTTGGACAGGGTATTTCACTGTTGCTTCTCAATCAGATGTGTACCCCAATGTAAAATACAACAAGGTATGCAAACAAAATACTCATTTTGCTATATGTGACAAAACAAGCAATAAACAATATTGGTTTTCTAGAAAGTACTATCTAATGGGTAGCTTTGGTTGAAATGAGGGGTACCTTTGTCTCAAACGTTTATTCATCTAGAAAATTCAGTTATTTATAAATGTTATACACATATATAAATATACTATTTTAGGAGAAAACAGCATTTCATCTTGATATTTTAAATAAGGTCAGTTAAGCATGTTTATTTGTAATAGTAAAACTTCCCATAAGTGAAACACATTACAGTTACCTATAAACATTTTCACTATTTACAATTTGAATTATTATGGAATGTCTGTATATTGCAACCAACTGAGTTATAGAAAAGTCACATAAACAATATAAACCTGATGCCCAATCCTTTACAAATATGAAATCATTTTTATGGGTTTTTAAACTGTCAAGTATAAATAGGATGAGGTCAGTGATACTTAAGATGAGGCACTTTAACAATTACCCAAAAAGGTTAAGTATACAAAAATGTAAAACAAAATCCTTGGTATTAATCTTATCTCTAATTTCAGGCGTGATTAATCTGAGATGGTCTATATTAGGAGTGATATAAACTTTTATTTTTTGCCTTTCTGCCTCCACTTGACCCAAGGCAACAAAACTGTAAAATACATAAACTATAGACATCACCACACCACCAGGTACTGTACTCACATACAAATGAACTGAACATTAACTAGTAACACTTGGGTTTCAGAAAGTGACCACTTCAACATTAAAACTTCCACATAATTTTTCATAATCATATATAAACGTTAGCCTCCCAAGGGCAAACAGCATCTCTACCATACTTTTAGGCAAGACTGCCTTCAAATGCATTTGCTGAATCACACTTTATGTCTTGGTATTCTTAAAACATTAAGTTTTAAAAATACTTACTTAAAAATTAAATTTATCACTATTTTCCAGATTACAATTTTAAGATTAAAAAAAATAATAACAAAGAACAGATGCTATATTTAACCAACCTTTTGTTAAAGATCTTTTAAACACAAACATTTGACCAACTCATTTTCAACCTTAAATCATGTTGTCTACATACCTATGTTGCATGTTTTAGTAATTCGGATAATTACTGGTTTACAAAGAATTCCTATTGTTTCAAAATTTATTGTACTGTATTTTTCCCAGCTGTCTGAATTTGACATTCCTTTATTACTACAGAAAATGAGTATCAAAATTTAAAGTTTATGCAGAATGGATTAAAATTTGGCATGGAAAAGGATTTGGAGACCCATCAACTGTTTTAGGTAAGAGTAATTAAATCTCCTTAAGCCTGTTTATTTCTGGCAGTTTATAATTTGAATAATTTCTAGCCCAGATACCAAATACCCAAATATCTTTAAAAAAAAAAACAGGAGTCAATACTCATTTGAACATGGTTAGCTATTCCAAGTCCATTCTCAAAACTGAGTGCTCTATGTGCATGTGTATACCTGTACTCCTTGATTCCCTACAACAGTTTTGATCCTCTAAAAAGAGAAATTAGGCTTCAGTCAATATGCTACCAGACATTTAAGTCTCTTCTAAAATCAGAAGCTGGCTAATTTTAAAATAAAAGGAAAGAAGAAACACTTATGTAGACTGACAAAATTTAAGCTTGGCAAAAGTAGTGACTTTTATTTACAATTGCATGTATCAAGATTACAACAGAAAGACTAGTGATACCATCTGAACAAAAGCAATGATTTATTGGTAATGGCAATGAATGAAACATTGACAGTCTCTGGAGAGAATCAAGCAATTATCCAGGAGCTGCAAATCTGATTGCAATAGGTCTTCTGGTATCTTTTGTACCTTAGTGGCTTTCTCCTTTTTTGCCCACTACCTAGAAAAACAAAAATAAAAAGTTCATATTTGTAACTTACTGATTTAGAAATATGTGGGTATTTTTCAAAAATACTAATGTGGTAGGTATTTTTGCACCTGGTATTAATTTTTATTCTTGAATTTCTGCGCATGCAGTGTACTTTCACTGTGGAAGCAAACTGTGACACCCCTTCCCCAGGCCACAAGGAATTAAAAATTAAACACATGCAGGCTATTTTTGGTTTCCCACCCTGTTTTAAGAAAAAGTAATATAATTTACTCAAACAAGGTTGACAGTTTAGAGAAGTTAATAAAAAAAGATGATGCTATATGAGTAAAACACATTTGGCATACTATTTTTAGGCAATTAGAAATCAAATGTCGATCACAAAATAATCTAAAATTAAAAGAGTAGCTAAATTCATGTCTTCATGCCCAAGATGACAGGTTTCTAGACTTTTCCTTCAATATGAGACATGCAATGAAAACAGATTAAAAATGACTACTTTTTCCCAGTTTCAAAAATCAAACACACACACACATCTTGGTTGCTACAAATTACTATAACCAAACAAAGAATAAACTTTGTGTCTGTCAATGATTAGAAAACTCTTCTATTGTGGGTTTTAAAACATGTCCTGATTGGTATAAATTTAGCATCATAAAAATGTAAAGAAAAAACTTGCCAACCATTCTAGAAAACAAATTCTCTGTGGTAGAGTTCTAGGTTCTAATAGTAATTTACCTCAAATGTAGAGTTTATCATTAATTAATATATTCTCACAGACGAAATGCCTTTAAAGAAACCCACTTGCCAGATATTACATGTCATGTTTGTATAGAAAAAGACCTTATATATATTTATAAATGTAATTTTCATATTTTAAATCGAGTCTGTTCCAAGTCATAGTATATATACAAAGCAAAACTCATAAAGGTCATCAATACATGTCTGATCTAAAACAAAATAACTGGGTCAATGTCTTTCAAGAGAAGATTTTAAAATTCTTTCCACTAAATTCCCAATCACATAATGCTGTTAATGTAGTCAGTCTAAAAAAAAGCAGTCTTATTATTTTGAAGGAATTTTCTCTGATTAAAAAAAAGGTTAGAAAAGCTCAACAAGCCAGAAATATGATTAAAAAGATAGTGTCATAAACAAATGTAGATAAGAGTAAGAAAACTAGGATTAAAGAGACACTAACACTAGAAGGAAGGGGAGATGATACTATCTGTATCATAAATGAATTTAAGCTGATAAACACTGAAAGCATTATTGATCATTATATTATTTGGGAAATGCAAAACACTGAGCTATTAGATTAAGCAAAAGAAAACAAAAACAACTAATATTAAAAATTAAAAATTCAGCTGATGTGATACAGTTGAAGACGCAAATCTGCATACTGTTTCACAGGTTGATAACTCTCAACTTGCCAATATGTATTCTCTGTAAAAAAGAAAAAATTCAGCATTCCAATATGGATTTTTACCCCAAATATAAAGCTCTTTTATTATTCTTAAGTCTATATTAAACCTCAAACAAAAGTCTAGGTACATCAAAATTAGGTGTCAAAGACATTTATTCAGTAAAGAATCCACTGATCTTCTATGTTAATATTTCAGCCCCACCTATCATTCAGTCCGTAAGTCCTTCTACTGGCCTTAAGCTCACTTAGGTGGGCATAAACAGAGGATCACTACACAATCAATCAACAAAAAGACTTTGGGGCCAATGTTCCAATGAGAAAAGAAAAGCTATTATTCTCAACTAAAGCGTTGATATACTAGCTCAAGTATAACAGAATTTATATTTAAGTGGCTCTTTAAAAATAAAGCTTAAAAAATTTAGAAAAGATTAAAACATTATCCAACTAATTTAATCTAAAAACATTTATAACAACTTTAGTTTTATTTCAATATTACTTCTCAAAATGAAGAACAAAATTAAAAATGAAACAGTAGAAAGCAAAAACAAAAAGTTCAGTGAGCAACACAGTATGGTAATTAAATTAAAGCACCTAGTTGCAAGCCCAAAACAAAAAGGCCAATTGAGAAACATGGCTAGGATGAGATTTGAAGGAAGAGATGGTTGAGGAAATCTAGGTAACAAGAAGGCTGATCCAGATGACAGAAGCTGTAGAAATCTTGCAGCAACAATGGAGAGAATATGGGAAGGGTAAGAGCGGGTAGGTGCTAGATGAGCAGAGAAGCAAGGAGGGGAGTAGAGTGAGACAAGGTCAATCTGTATATTACTTCATTTTTAAAAAATCTTCTGGTTTTAGTTCATTTGAGTTGGATTAAAAAAGCTGAAAAATAAACAGATAGAAATGTTACAAAAATAGCTGATATGGTGAATGGCCAGTTTAGAAAATTCTATTTTTATTACAGTGATAAAAATCTGCTCAGCTTTTCACATGAGCCTCAATTCTGAAGAAGCAGAAGCCTCTACAATTTTCTCATTTTTATACACTTATATTTTAATATTAAAATAAAGCAATCTGTGTAAAGAGCATATTTTAGCAAAGAAAACATCTACTTCCAATTAAAATGGAAAGCTTTTCATGCTGCAACACAAAAGACACATTTACAACAAATAGCCAAAGTATATATCATATTTTGTGTATGATGCCTTTAAAAGCCTAAAGCAGACAAGTGGAAGATGTATTCTAGTCTATATATCTTAAATGTATAACCTCATAAAGTTGTGATAGCATGCAAGGTAGTCTAAGATTTCTATCCACATCCAAGATTCATCAGCATTACCTTAGCTTCTATCATCTTAGTGACATAAGGGGAACATCAGTGACATTTCTCTGAAAACTAAAATTATCTACAAATAACTCACACACATAAAAATGTAAACTGAAAATGCTAAACACTTCTTTATCATTCATTAAACCATTTTGTATAGTTTTTTTCACTACAAAGAGGATATCAAAACTTTCTTCCCTGTGCCTATAAAATACATGCCAAATCTATTTTAAATTTTAATTACAATGCATAATCTCTTTTAATTTCAGACTGACTGAAAAGTAAAGGGAAAGAAGAGTCATACTTGACTTGTCCTTGAATGACTCCTGCACCTTCCTATTTTCATGTCCAATTCTCTACTTTTTCACTCTTAAGTGCCCATTACTATCTTCTCCACCCAAATTCTATTTCTGAACTTTATTTCAAATCCCTCTTTCTTCATAAAGTATTTTCACACTTTCTCAGTGATTGTTTGGAAGAAAAATACATCAGGAGACTGAAAACATATAAGAATATTTTATGGAGGAAGAGACCCTTGAATAAAATTTTGATTAATTTTCCATATGTCTGAATTATCCTACAAGAAGATAATCTCTGTGTAGACAGGAATCATGATTGAACTAGCATAGTACTACAGGGTCAAAAAGTACTAAACTGCTTATTATTTCCTTCACTGAAATCCAAACTCATTTATAATTTTTAATAAGCATCTCCATACAAGGACCAAATAGACCGATTTCAATTAAACTTTAAACTCTCTAATTTTTTACTTCATTGAAGTTGTGGCTTCACATAATATAAAAACAATGAAATACTAGCTTACTTTTGAGGAATAACCCTACAAGACAATGAATGACTATATGCATAACAAATCTCATCCAGAAACTATTTTTTTTACAAGGAAATGTAATATAATATTAAGAATTAAGAAAAACCACTCTACATTCATCAGACTTTAAAAGGAAAGAGCTAAGAAGCGCAGAATATCTATGAAGGAGAAACCTAAGAGTATTCAAAGTACTCTCATAACAGTTATCAAAATGTGGCCCAGCCTGGGGTCCCTGATACTCTTTCAGAAAGTCTGTGAGGTCAAAACTACTTTCAGAATAAGGCTAAACAGTTATTTGCCTATTTAATTCTCATTCTCACAAGGATACAGAAGAGGTTTCCAAGGGTTACAAAAGACTGAATGCAGAAGCAGAAATGAGAATAAGAAAACTCTATTAGGAGGGTAGACAGTGAAGAAATTCAAAATAAATTATAAAATGCTCTTTCTTATTATTAAATTTGGTTTTCTTTTGGAAAAATATATTCATTTGAATTAAAATATATTATTTAATTAATATGATGAGTTTATTGGTTAGAAATAAATATTTTTTAAGTTTCCAGTTTTAACTTCTAACAGATAAAAATACTGCCTATATAAACAAAAGTTCTTGGTCTTTGATCATATTTCATAGCTTAAAGGGAATCTGAAACCAAAAAGTTTGAGACCTGCTACTCTACAACTTTATAACAACTTTAGTTTTATTCTACAGTAATTTAAACAATATCAAAAAGGTTAAATTGACCAATGACTGTTATAAACACAAATACTCTCAAGCAAAAGAAATCCAATCCCTGTGCTAACTAATGACAGCCCTCAAAAGGGAATTTTGGCAGTCAAAAAAGAGAAAAGACTAGGCTAGAAGTGATATGAGGAAGTATATAAAAACAAAAAGGCAGAGTTAGATACTTAGATAAACAATGATTAATGCAAATCAGAAAAAACTTTAATTAATGGCAAGCTGGCAAGAAGACAGAACGGTAACTATTTACAGGAGAAAAAAATGGAAGCCAAATACATGAGCTGAGGTGAAAAAGAGGAAACTAGATCCAAATTAATGGTAGGAAAAATAATGCTTACTGTAATAGGCCCCAGAAAAGAACAAAGCTAATGAAAAACTATGCAAGTCACAGTTAAAGCAAGTCCAATAGCATTTAACTCAAATAGGCAAAGCAGCAAAACAGGAAGCCCAAATGTCTTTGTTGCTCACACATTTCCCCAGGAAAACATTTCTCTTATAGTAAAAATGTAGATGATTAATCTCTGCTGCTTCTGATCTGGTATTATACATATCTTATAAATCCACACATGACAGATCTATGTACATAATTGTATAATTGTCCCGATAGCTTCCATAAGTTATAAGAAAGAGAGTAGTTAAAAAAACGACCAGTTAAGATATCTACTGCAGAGGTTTTCAGTTTTGTAAAAACAATAATTTTATTATGAGACCATGCAGTATTACATAATTCAATTACTTCTTCTGTACCTGAATTAAAATCAGATAAGCAGATACCCCCCACAAAACATTACAGCTCCAATTCCCCAACACATCTCATTCTTCAGGAATGCACAGCCCTAGGACAACTCTTTTTCTCATGTCCTAGTGTGGCTGCCAGATAACAGCCGCAAGAAACACTGTGACACATCTCCTGTGCTGCTACACTCCTTTTAGATGGATATTTCAAAATGTGATTAAACTGTTCTACTTTAACTTTATGAAATTCCAGGAAATACGATTTTGGGTCTTTATGGTCAAAAAAGTATGACTACTGATAAATATGAAATTATTCCTATAAAACTATATTCTTCTAATTACATTTAAACAAACTTACTCGTTTGAAGTCATTCATATTTGTTGCCTGGACTGGAGTACCAATAAAAGTAAAATACGAAATTCTTGTTGTTTCTTCTTCACCCTGATTAGACTGAACAAATATCTGCCAAAAATTAACAAAAAAAAATTATCACACTTATAATTATAATCTTTTTTTTTGATAAAGATGCTTTAGGTTTAATAGGTTTCCTTAGATTATTAATAAAAGTACCCTCCATTCTTTTTAAGGATTAATCTAAATTACATAACATTTAAACTAACACTCCTAAAGGTCTGTTAATTCCATTGTTTGCTCTGCTATTCTCACCTTCTCCAGGGGTATCATGGCAAGACACCCACATACACAATTTCATGGTAATTTAGTGTGATGGTATGGAGGAGTCATAATTAAATTCTTTACAGAGAATGTTGAAAGAGTATGAGATTCATGATTATAATAGGATAGACTGCTGTTGATTATTTTATTAAAATCATGGTTTGTCACTGAGGAAAATTCTGCAGTTATATTCTTTGTGATATTCATGCATCCATTCTATTCCTAGAATATTAAAAGAAAAAATAGTATTGGAAATCAGCTCCTAAAACTATACTATGCCCTCCATACTTTTAAGCTTCACATTTTGCATTTTAAAACTCTGCTCAGCATATGTTTTTGTTTCTGTAGTGCTGAAGATTAAACTCAGGGTCCTCACACATTCCAGGTAAACACTCTTGTCACTGTACTACATTCCCAGCCCTACTTGCCCCATCTTTAAAACACAATACTCTGGATACTGTCTACTTCAAAATACTGCCTTTCTTGATCTGGATGACATATTTCTTTCATTCCATGATAGTACTCATTTGCTGGATTTTATTGTTGTTTTTATAGGCAAACATAGATTGATTTCAAACTGAGTTTACCATCAATTTAAAGACTATTACCAGTACACAGCTTATTTATACATAATGTATTTGGTCTTTGAATATAGCATAATTATTTCTTGCTTTTAAAATTCATTTGCTTTCTTTGAATAGACTCCAATCAAAACTATTATTTTGATTCCAGTTTCATCAAAAAAAAAAAGTGGTAGGCATGTCTTTTGTGTCTTCATTTAAGTCATTAAAATTTTGATTAAGAGAGTACATAAAAAGTCTTGAACCTATTACAAGATAACTATCTTCAGTGACTCCCAATGACCAATTACTCCAGAATCTCTGAGTCAAAGGACTTTTTCCAATAAACAAATACCTCCTCCCCACTGCTATTGTTCTGCTTGATCATGTCTTCACATTATGACTATGTAAACTGTAATACTTTTTGAAAATATGCTTAAAAAAAATTCATACTTGGGGCTGGGGATGTGGCTCAAGCGGTAGTGTGCTCACCTGGCATGTGCGGGGCGCTGAGTTCGATCCTCAGCACCCCATAAAAATAAAATAAAGATGTGTGTCCACCGAAAACTAAAAATAAATATTAAAAATTCTCTCTCTCTTTAAAAAAAAAAAAAATCATACTAGAGCATTCTTCTTAAAAAAAAAAAAAGTGAACCCAAAGTGCTAGTCCTTTTAATTTTGAGACAGTGTCTTGCTGAGTTGTTAAAGACCTTGTACTTGCCATCCTTCTGCCTCAGCCTCCAGAGTTGCCAGGATTACAGGCCTGTGCTACTATGCCACTACAGTCTAATTTTTGCAGAGTTTGGTTTAAGTGTCGGCAAGTGAGCCAATGAAATTTGAGAAAAGGATGAAGAGGGGGATTGTCTAGTCATTTCTTGCTGCTAAAACAAAAGACTGGGTAATTTATAAAGAACATATGCTTAATGCTCTCAGTTACAGAGGCAGGAAAATCCAAAATCAAGATACTAACAGCTTTGTTGTCTAGTGAGGATCTAGTCTATACCTCCAAGTTGACACCTTGTTATTGCATCTCACAGAGGGAAGGAACAAGTGTTCCCACAAAGTAGAAGATACAGAAAAGCAAAAAACTATAAGCATTCTTCCAATGAACCAGAACAGAATTAATCCATTAAATCTAGCATACCAGACTGATAAATTTGTCATAAATTTATCATAAATGGTATGCCTAGTTCTCAATGACCTTGTGCTGGTTTCTTTCTTTTTCTAAATATCCTTCTGCTTTCATTTCTAACCTCCTCTCCTCTGAAGGATGGGGAGGGACTGGTGGAAGTGAATGTGGTGGGTTTTAATACTAAATTCTCAAAAGCAATTAACAACTGCTAAAAAGCATCTGAACTTTTGTAACAGGCATGCATGTTCTTTAAAATCAACATTTAGAATATATCACTTAAAATTATCTCGGGTACTATATAATATTCAGCTATACCTTAGGTCATTTTATAAAATGTAAGATAATGTTTTCAAATCGATATTTTTAGACAGAGAGTGGTGCACACCTGTAATTCCAGCAACTTGAGAGGTTGAGGCAGGAGGATTGATTGAAAGTTTGAGGTCAGCCTGGGCAGTTTAGCAAGATTGTGTCTCAAAATTAAAAATATAAAGGATATGGCTCAGTGGTAAAGTACCCTGTGTTCAATTCCCAGTAACCCCACTCAAAAAAAACAAAAAAGTTATTTTTACTGATACCATGACCACCACACTATTAAAATTCTGTATTCTAGAAAAGTAAATAGGATTCTAGAATTATATTATAACTCATTACCAGGTTAAGAAAGATAAAGCACAAATTTAAGTATAAATGTTGTAGAATAAACTTTTTAACAGAAGTTGATGTATATATGCACACATAATTAAACTGACAAACCCACAAATATTTAAAACTCAACCTGTCCTTCCTCTTTAGGGTACATAGTTACATTAAAAAGAAGAAATTTTATTAACCCATTTTTACTCATTTCAAATTGCTGGACAAACAATACTTTAAAGGATCATTTAAATCATCTAGCATTGTTACCACAAACCCATTAAATATATCTCACTGAAATACTACTTACAGTTACACTGTTAACATTCTGAAACTTAACATAACGAAGTGGAACAATGCCATCTTCTTTGATATCATCCTCTGTCAGTTCCAGAGCTTGAGTTGGTTCACTTCTTTCTGCCTCTTCAAAATCCATAGATCGGGGTAGGTTGATAAAAATTTTTACATATTTAGGACCCTGACCTATAAAATGGTAGAATAAAGTAAAATGCTAAAAATTATGAACATACTATACTTTCTTTTATCAGTATACTCACAATATACATAGACACACACACACACAAACGGGCACATGCATCTATGCACATACCCACATGCACATTTATTAGAACTCCACCATCACGAGTTATATAAGTCTGAGTATTTTGACAATCCCTCCCTCCCCAGTACATATTTACTGGTACCTTCTTGGCACAGCTAGCACTACTACAGTAAATATTAGGGATATAAGATTAAAATACACACATGAATGTGCATATATGTGTACACATACAAGTCAGTGTCCTTAACTACAAAAGACATGCTATGATAAAAGTAACAGCACTAATGAGGAGGTATAAGGAAGGTAGCAATGGATTCTGACAGTATATGCAGGTTAACAAATCTTCATAAAAGAAACAGCATTTGAGGTAGGTCTTGAGTTACCAACAAGTGATACATTTTGTCATTTAGGAGTAAAGTATTATCAAGTGATACCATTTAGCCAAAAGGGAATGAATCATAAAAAGTGTCAAATTTCACCTTAAGGACTAGATTGGAATGTGCTCATAGTAAGATCACAAGTGGGTCTTAATCTTTTTAACTTTAGGGTACAACTTAAGGTCCATATTTTGTGGCCAACTAAGGAATATTAAGATACATTTCTACAATATATACTTATATAAATATTCATAATAAAAGTATAATTTTATGAATGACAAATTATTAACATTCGAAAATTTAGAATAATACATGATAAGGAAATGCTATCTAATAAATGGGGGCCTTGGCTATTTCTCCCAATCAAGTAAACAAATCAACCAACCAACCTTAGATCCCCATTTCCCTAGGTTCCCCCTTCCCCAACTCAAAAAAAAAAAAAAAATCAGTAATAGAAAAAAAAGGAAAGGGTGGGCAAGGAAAATGCTTTATTTTACAAAAGTGAAACAGCAAGTCTATACAACTACGTCAATGTACACAGACACTATTGACAGGGCACAAATAGGAAGATCTGAAGCCAAATTTTAGGAAGGGTTTAAAATCAATCTCATCTAGTTTTGACTCTAAAAAACAGCTGCTAAGAATATAAAGTTGGAAAGAAGGGTTCAGTAGTTTGTACACTAACGGGAAACAAATTTTAAAATAAAAGTTTAGAAATAAAAGTTCTATTTATTTATAATTCCAATTCCTAATAATTCCACATTTTTTGTCTATTCATTTATATTCTTCCAAAAACAATTCCACTCTTTCCCAAGACAAGGAATATCTATCTCAATGTAATAAAAAGTTTTAAATATGTGCTAGGAAGTCTAGGAAAGCAGGTTAATTTGAAGAAAAGCTGTCCTTTACTCACCATTATCTGGCCCTTGAAATTTCATGGAATAAAGTTTAACAGGTTGATTGAATGCCACAGTAATAAGTAGCTGTGGGGAAAATAGTTTCATTATAAAAGGGCTCTTGAACACCTTGAATACACAAAATACCTAAGCAGAATAAAAATAACAGACACAGAAAACACCAAGTTCATCTAACAAAACCTATGCAATATGGAAAATCAGTAAGTTGAAAGAAACTTGATTAGATTGACATTTGAGAAATACCACCATAAATTATTTATGTAAGTGAATGGTGAAAAAAAAAATTAATGACGTAAATTTACTAAAATTATGCATTAGAACCTATGGTCTTGTAAACTAAAAACTGGCAGGCAATTTACTTCCCAACAAATCAAACAAAATCCACCCCCAAATTAAAATAAAATTTAAACTACACATGTTAATATGTAGTATACAGCTTTTATGGGATGATAATTTAGAGGCAATGAATAGATTACACAGAGAAACTAGCCCTTATATGGACTCCTACCCCAAACTCAAAAGAAAGAATAGGGCTCAAGGACTAGGGCATGTACTTGGCATGCATGAGACCCTGAGTCCAATCCCCAGAACAGAACTTCTATAGCTCAACAGTATACCTTCAAACTTCCATCTTAAAGTTATTTAACTAAATCTGGAAGGCCACATAAGAGAACTAGGGTACAAAACACTGCCAGGATGCCTATGTCTCAGAATGTGTGAGTCATTCATTCAACACTCTTTCCAGCCATAATTGTTTTTGACGTAAGTACCTATGTTTCTAACCTGTAAGAAAGATTTCAGGGAGGCTGTAGGCAGTCCTGCTAATATATATCATGTTACTGTACCATTCACGAGGAACAAAATATGAATGACACTCTCAAAGCTATAATAAGGTGTCCCTCATTAATGAAAGGTTTATATTTAAGATTTGAATTTATAATTTCAGAATCATTTTGTGGTCTAAGAAAATGACTAGGCCAATTCCTTTGGTTATACCAACACTTTTTAAATTTTATCCATAATAATGTATCAAAAAATAGAAAGCATTACAAGTTTAGAGAACTGAGCTACAAATGAAAGAAGGATAAGAGACCAAAAAGCCAGAAACACATTAAGCCAGCAAGATATCTTCTTGAAGCCAGTGAACAATCATGTAATACTTTAAACACAGAGAAATATGCAGATCTGTACTTCAAAAAAATAACTTTTGTGAGCATATACAAGATGAACTAGAATGAGGACAAATCAGAGACAATGGCATAGAAAGTAAAGAAAATAATACCCAGGTGAAGTTAAAAAATGGCCCAATGAAGGTTGTTGTGTCCTACTTCTTCTGGATGAGGGTGTTGCAGGGAAGCAAAGAAAAAAACCAGTACAGGTTTATATGCGGAAATGAGGAGCTAGCCACATAGGGAGTGTTCATCTAATTAGTCTCTATTCCTCAGACACAAACTCATCTGTGTGGGAAAAATGTATAGAAGGGAAATGAAGGATTAAAAAAAGGACGAAAGAGCGGTGATGTCCCAACTGAACAGTGGGAGCAATCCAAGAGTTCTCCAATTTTTCTTAATAAGTCTGGCAGCTTATACAGAAGAAAAAAGTGAATCTGGATGGTCAAAGGATCAGAGTCAAAGAAACTAAAAGCTATAAAAAGGAAAGGAAGAACTGATCATCTGGAGAGGGGAGAGAGAGAGAGAGAGATGAACCACGAGATGGGAACATGATAAAGAAATAAATAGTAGGGATAAATAGTGACAATCCCTATACCTTCAGTCAAGCAATTACCTGTTCATCACAGTCAGATTCCAAGAAGGTCATGTCTTTTCGTAAACAGTTGTCAAAACCATGTTCATCGCTTTCATTGAGACATTCACAACCAGCCTTGTTAATAAAAGGCATTAAATCCATCTGAAAAAAATTGAAATCAAAACTTAAAAAGTATTTGCATTTGGTAGAAATATGTTAAAATTTTAAATCTCTGATTCTTTCTAGACTAAGCAATCTTAAAGAAAACATTTGTTGTAAATAGTTACTAAAGCTTTTATAATGGTCTTTTTATTTGAATTTCTGATTGAGAGCTACCATTAATTATTAAAGCCAAATGTGGGTTTTCAACTAAGTAAGATCTCAGAAACTAAGTCTTTAACACTAGAATTATAAAATAATTGACTTACACTTTTTAAATAACTGCTTTACAGTAGAGATTATACAAATTAAAATACCTGTGAGATCCAAAGAAAGTCTATCTTCCTATTAAACCCTGGACTCTTTAAACCTACACCTATAAAAAGTTAATTCTAGAATAAGTAATAAATAGGGACTTAATAATATTTTTATTATAGAAAATTTTCAATGTACAGAAATAGAATATAATGAACTTCACGTATCTATCATTTCCAGCTATAAAAATCACCAAGTCATGGCAACTCGTTTCACCTCTACCCCACCCCGACAACTTACATGGCCTCCCAATTATTTTGAAGCAAATCCTAGAAATCTTTTCATTTCATTCTTGAACATTTCAGTATTTCTGAAGAGATAAATATTTCTAAGAGATAAGTACTATATAAAAACACATTAATATCATTACCGCCACTAAACCCATAATAATACTTTAGTATTAAGTATCAGTTTTATAATTTCCTGGGCTGTTTATAAAATATTCTAGAATTGAAGTATTAAACTCAGAATATAGATTCCAAAAAGTATAAACATGGTCTTTGGTTAATGTCTCTTAAGTCTCTTTTAATCTATAGTCATTAAGCCTGTAGATCTCTTACTACAATGTATTCTGCTGCTTGGTTCCTGTGGTGTCAGTAACCATATTCCTGTCTCATGGATATTATGTTGACCAACACTTTCATATTTCCACCACAACACCAAAGAGTTGAATGCTTGAAATAAACCCAATTTTGTTCACGATAGTATTTTAAAATTCTACTAATAGATTAAAAGTTTGATTTTTGTTTACCAACATTTAAAATTTTTACAATACTCATCACTGAAGCTGATCTGTGGCTTTTCTTTTTGTCATATACTTTACTAGATTCTGGGATATTATATTTACTTCAAGAAGAAATTTGAAAGTTTTCTCTTTACCGTCTTAAAAAACAGTTGTAACATCAGATTACCTGATTTTTAAAGATTTGGAAACATTCATTTGTGAAGTTATATGGACCTTTATAGAAGAGCTATTTTACTGTTTCCTTTATTTCTCTATGCTAATTGGTCTATTTAGGTGTTCTGTTAAATAGTGGAGCTGGTTTTGGTAAACTATGCCTTTTTAGATATGTATCCATTTCACTTACCACAAGAACTATTTTTAAAGTTTACCAAGTAGTATAGATTATCAATCACTTGTTCAGCTTTCCATCACAAAGGACTTTCTTCATATTGTGAGTTTGAGTGTGTATGAATACATATTTGAAAGACTACATACATATAAATGTGTATTTATACATATATATACTATATAGTTTTGAAAAACTGAAAAAATATTTTTCATAGATTAAATAAAAATCAAAATGATAGTAATTCACTTGTATAAATCCCTATTTATTCATCAAATACCCTAAATGCTTTCAAGGTCAAAATGTTATATTAAATGTTTTACTCAGGGTAACATAGCCAATTCAAAAAGATGGTAAGAAGAAAAGGAAGGCTACAGAGCAAAGTTTTACCATAGTAAAATTATTCTGAACTTCATGAACATTTGTCTTGAAAGGGTAGTCCTGGCAAAATCTTTTAAATGCTGTCCATATCTACCTACATACCACTAGGATTAAAACCCTACATATGAAGACAACGTTGCAATCATACTTTTAATATCTTAATGGTGAACATTAACTAAATGAGTAAATCATTTAATATAACTTTTATTTTGATTTACTGTGGGGTACACACAAAAAAAATACCACATGTAAATACTTGCTTTAGGGCTGAGGATGTGGCTCAATCGTACAGTGCTATGCTTAGCATACATGGGGCACTGGGTTTGATCCGCAGAACAAAAAAAAAAAAAGTAAACACCTGCACTGAAGTGTTTTCTTATATAATACTACAAGATATAATTATACTAGCACTTATGACATAACTGCAAAATGATACTCTAAAAATATGCAATAAAAAAGAAATATCTAACTATATGATCAACTTGCCAATAATGAGGACATATAAGAAAATCATATAAATTCAGATTATGGAATAGTCTAGCTACATGTGACAATTTAAAATTAGATAAAATTAAAAATTCATTTACTCAGTCACATAAATGAATGTTAGATCTACCCATGTGCCTAGTAGTTTCCATATTATTAGAATGATGTTGATTTAGAATTTTAAAATATAGTCATGAAAGGAAAAAACGACAGGGAAAGGTTTCTAGACTGAAGAACACCAGAGAAATAACAAATGCAATCCATGATCTTTAATTTGATCCTAGATTGGGAAAAAGGACATTTTGGGGATTATTAAGGAAATATGAATGTAAGAAATTAGAGATGTTGGGTCAATATTAAATGTATTAGAAGTAATTATGGTACCATGGTTATACAGGAAAATGTGCTTGTCCTTAGTAGCTACATATTAAAATATTAAGAGATGAACCATCAAGCTTTCTATAACTTAACTTATACAGAATTCTGCAAAAACTGAAAGTGGGCAGTGAGGTAACACACAGGAAAGTCATACAAACCTTTCTATATTTTTGGCTCAACAAAGGTTTGTCTACTTACTACATAAATTAGGGTTACATAAATTTGATTTCATTTTGACGACTATGACAAATTTGTATGTCAAAATCCCTGAACAAGTTAAGTAATCAAAAGTTCCACAGTACTGAAATACACTAATATACCTAAAGATTCAGAACACAAGGCAGCACAAGCTCCATTCAAAAGTGCCTAGCATTCGAACTTCTGAAGAGAGGAAGACCTAGCAGAGAGCATGAAGGGGATTATCTGAAGCTATACTGTCTACTACCTACTCTTTTAGCAAATGCAAGAAAAACAAGATACAATGCTTTAAATTTTTCCCAACCTTAAAAACCAATTTTAAGAACTAAAAGTCTTTTTCAGAAAAACATTTTCTTATATCTAATTAAGAATCTATTAAGATTTTTAGCTTTTGGGTATCATACTTATATCTTTGCAATATCTCCATACCCCAAAAGAGACACATGTAATTTCTCTTAAAAATTATAGTGAATTATATTTGTTCAGTCAGTTTTTAAAGAAATTCCTCATATCCTTTTAACTCTGGCACCTGTAAAATTAAGTTTCAAAATAGCTGGGGAGGTAGCTCAGTTGTTAATGCACTGGCCTAACATGTACAAAGTTCTGGGTTCAATCCCCAATACCACATATAATAAATAATTAAGCACCACATGTAATAAATACTTAAATAAATGTTTTTTGAAAAGTTTCACAATAGAATTATAAAACCAATAACTGCAAAGCTTCTGAGTCTTAGAGCATAATGATTAAAACTCTTTAATCCAAGAAACCCACATTTTTATCAAAAAACTACTTAAGATACAGGTTTTCATTCAGTGACAATTATCCCTATTAATTGTCTATTTGTATGGTAAGAATATTCCTAGGAACATATTACTAGCTTTAAATATTTAATAAACTTATAGGACCTAAATAGTTCAAAACTTTAATGTCCTGAGTGATACCTGATAGAAAAAATATGCATACATTTTAATAGCTTTGCACATTTTGTATACAATATTTGCATGAAAACTAAATTTTTATTCCTTAAAACTCATTCCACCACCCCCTACCTTAGATCCTACCTGAGACCAAAACACTGATATCACACTTGGTTGATGTAAACAAGTATCACTGTAGCTAAATAGCAGGACTGTCATATTCTTAAGACTTTTTTCATGCAAACACACTGAGCAATAAAGGAAAAAATAATCATATAAAAATACAAACACAACAGTTTACAAGTTAAGTGATTTCCAAAATTTTTTAAACAGTGTCACTGAAACCAAGTTCAACAGGCTACAACCTTCTGTTAAGCATTTACTAAAAAGGGCTTACAAATGTAAACATGTACCTCTTGCAGAATTACCTGAAACACAATCCCCAAAATGAAAGCATCAAAAGAATTAAGACCTCTCTTCTAACTTAAAACTGCCAGCTAACAAAGAAGCTGGCCTAATCTCATTTACACTAACCAATCCTTTATACTTTTTACTTCTGATTCTAATTTGCTCCTTTCTAACTGTTGTGTAAGATGTTTTACAGAACATGGACTCTGAGATACCACAAATTCTGCCCTAGGGATGATCCCAAGCTGTATAAAACTAAAAGTCTCAGGCCAAGATAATGTTAGATAAAGGACATGAGCTACAAGGACTAAAATAAAAAATGAGAGGTGCTGATGATGAAATCAAAATATATTGTTAGACTATTTAACTTTGCTAGAGATAAAACCTCTGTAACGTGGATCAGGATAGTAACAGTTGCCTAAGTTGTTTTTCAGGAACTTGGAGGCAGCTTTTATCTAGCTTAGACCAGTTTAAACCACTGAGCCTTCACTTGGTCCGGTGCAACTGTCCAACAGGTGATTTATTTCTCTGTCCTGAGATCACATTAACTTCTCTACTTTCCAAACATACACACTTTAGAAAGCCACAAAGTTACCTACACTTTTTCTCAAGTCTTAGACCACCCTGCTTGCTTGTTTGCTTTTCTTTCTTTCTCTTTCTCTCTCTCTCTCTCTCTCTCTCTCTCTCTCTCTCTCTCTCTCTCTCTC
>NW_025999990.1:12467251-12474652 GCF_001458135.2 Marmota marmota marmota | reverse complement strand
AAAAAAAAAAAAAAAAAAAAAAAAAAAAAAAAAAAAAGTAGTAAAGCAAATGTATTACTTTATATGTTCAAATACTATGAAAAGGTACCAGTAGATTGTTTAAAGAAAAAAACCTACAAAGAGAGCCTAGGGATATCTTCTTAGCCATGTAAGTGAAAAAAACAATTACTAACATTAGAACAGTGCTATCCAAAATAAATATACTAGTGTCTGTTACTAGTATGGCAATATGTAAATCAATGGATGTGTAACTGATGTGATTCTGCAATCTGTATACGGGGTAATAATGGGAGTTCATAACCCACTTGAATCAAAGTGTGAAATATGATATATCAAGAACTATGTAATGTTTTGAACAACCAACAATAAAAATTTAAATATATATATATATATATAAATCATGACCTATGAGTTATGCATGTAATTTTGAATTTTCTAGCATCCACAATAAAAAAGTAAGAAGAAACAGGTAAAATCAAATTTGCCACATTTCAAGCACTCAAAAACCACATGTACTAGTGATTACCACACCAGACAGCAGAGTTCCAAAGGAAAGCACTTTCAGATTAGAGATAGTGAATACTGTACTTAAAATAAGGGCTAGTAAAGTGATACAGTCCAATAACATATGACTTAAGTACAAAAACACAGATGTGTAATGCAGGACTTACGCCAAATCCCCAAACTTCTAACTATATGATATTCTAAAAATTTTCCATACTCAGAAATGTAGCAAAAACAAAGTCTCAAAAAAAAATGAAGTGCTGCAAAGTCGTTCCTTAGAACTAAAAATTCTATAATTAGTATATGGAAGAACCTTCCAAAATTCTTTTTTTCCTTAAGAGTTCTACATATTTCTAAATATGCAAATACAGAACTGTCATACAGCCATTTCAACTAAGTCATCAGGGCAATTTACCTACCTACAACACTGTGTATCAATCAAGAGTAATCAGTATTTTAAAATTTCTGCTGAATATATAGTTTCAGAGATAAGATTACTAACTGATCAATTCAAATCAAATATAAGAATTCTCTGTTATGACTTTATAGTCAATCAATGCCTTAGTAGAATAAATAAATCTAGATATTGAAAATATTTTTTTAAAAATGTAAAATATGGAACTAACTGCCAGGTGATCTGTTACCCTTTTTTCCCCTTATTTTAATTGGTACATTATAGTTGTACTTATTGGTGAGATCTGCTGTTATATATGTGTACATGCACACAACATAACAATATAATTTCGCCAATATCACTCCCTAGCACTTTCCCCCTCCCTCCCCACGTCTCTCACATATTGGTTCCTTTATTGATATCCCTTTGATTTTTAGGAAATCCACTCCCATCTTTGTTTTCCTTTCTCCTGTCTAGCTTTGTTTTCCTTTCTCCTGTCTAGCTTTGGCATATGAGAGAAAACATGACCCTTAAACTGAGTTTAACTGATTTCACTTCACATGATGGTCACTAATTACATCCATTTTCCTGCAAATACCATAATTTTATTTTTCTTTATGGAAGACTAAAACTCCATTGTGTATATATACCATGTTTTCTTTATCCATTCATGCACTGATGGATACCTAAGCTGATTCTATAGTTTGGCAATTGTGAAATATATTGCTATAAACATGGGATGCAGGGATTAGTGCAGTAAGATGACTTTAATTCTTCAGGATAAATACTCAGAAGTGGTATAGCTGGGTTATAAGGTAATTCCATGCCTATTCTCTTGAGGAGCCTCCATACAGATTTCTATTGTGGTTGTACTAATTTAGTCCCACCAACAGTGTAGAAGTGTTCCTTTTTCTCCACATCCTCTCCAGCATTTATTATAATTATTTGTATTCTTAATGACTGCCATTCTGACTGGAGTGAGATAAATTCTCAGTGTACTTTGATTTGCATTTTCCTAATTACTAATGATGTTGGACAATTTTTCATACATTTTTTTGGCCACTTGCATGTTTTCCTTTGAGAAGTATCTGTTTAGTTCCTTTGACCATGTATTAATTGGGTTCTTTGATTTTTTTGGTGTAAAGTTTTTTGAGCTCATTATGTATTCTAGATATTCTCTATCAGAAAAGTAGCTAACAAAGATTTTCTCCTGTTCCATGGGTTCTTTCTTTACAATGTTAATTGTTTCCTTTGCTGTGCAGACACTTTTAATTTGATGCTGTCTCATTTATTAACTATCAGCATTATTTCCTGAGCTTCAGGAATCCTACTGAAAAAGTTGTTAGCTGTGCCTAAAAGCTAGAGTTTTGACCCTACATTTTCTTCTTGAAGTTGCATAGTTTCTGATCTAATTGAGTTCTTAATCCATTTTGAGTTGATTTTTGTACAGGGTCAGAAATAAGGGTCTAGTTTCATTCTTCCTACAAATGGAATACCAGTTGTCCCAACACCATTTGTTTAAAAGGCTGTCTTTCTCCAATGTATGTTTTTGCCACCTTCATCAAGGATCAGTTGACTATACCTGTGTGAGTTTGTTTCTGTGTCATCTATTCTGTACCACTGGTCCGTGTATCTGTTTTAATGCCAGTATCTTATAGTTTTTGTTACTGTAGCTCTGTAGTATAATTTGAAGATGGAATTTATGAGGCATCCAGCATTGCTTTTTTGGCTTAAAATTGCTTTGGCTATTCTTAATTCATATGGCTATTATTCTTCTAAATGAATTTTAAGACTGTTTTTTCTAGTTCTGTGAAGAATGTCATTGGTATTTTGATCAGGACTGCACTGAATCTATATATTGCTTTTGGTAGTACAGTCATTTGAACAATATAAATTCTGCCTATCCATGACCATGGGATCTTCTGAGGTCTTCTTCAATTTCTTTCTCCAGTGTTCTACAGTTTTTATTGTAGAGGGTCTTTCATCTCCTTGGTTAGACTGACTCCTTGGATTTTATTTTATTTTATTTTTGAGGCTACTGTAAATGAAATTGCTTTCCTAATTTCTTTCTCACCAGATTCACTGTTGGTATTTGTGTGTATGTGTATGTGTGTGTGTGTGTGTGTGTGTGTGTGTGTGTTTTAAGTTGTTGATGGACACAATACCTTTATGTTATTTATTTATTTTTATTTGGCACTGAGGATCCAACCCAGGGCCTCATACTTGCGAGGCAAATGCTCCGCCACTGAGCCACAATCCCAACCCAAGCTATGGGTTTCTTTTCTTTTTTAAAAATATCTTTATTTTATTTTTATGTGGTGCTGAGGGTCAAACCCAGTGCCTCACCCATGCTAGGCCAGTGCTCTACCTCTGAGCCACAACCCCAGCCACAACCCCAAGTTATTGGTTTTTTAATGTTGATTTTGTAACCAGCTACTTTATCACATTTGTTTATTAGCTCTAGCAGTCTTTTTGGTAGTTTTTTTGGGATCTTCTGGGAATAGGATCATATCATCTACAAAGAGTAATAATTTGACTTCTTCCGTTCCTATTTTTATCCTTTTATTTCCTTATTTTTCCTAATAGCTCTGGCTAGAATTTCTAGTACCATATTAAATAGGAGTAGTCTGAGTAGACAATCTTGTCTTCTCCCAGATTTTAAAGAAAATGCTTTTAGTTTTTCCCCCATTTACTATAAGGTTGGCTTTGGGTTTTCCATACATAGTCTTATGATGTTGAGGTAGTTTCTTTCTATCCTTAGTTTCTCTAGAGTTTTTATCATGAATGGGTGCTGAATTTTGTTGAAGGCCTTCTCTGTATCAATTGAGATTATTAATTATTATGATTCTTAATTAATTCTGTTAATGTGATGAATTACATTTATTGATGTGCATATATTAAAACATCTTGCATCTCTGGAATAAAACCAATATGCAATCTTCTAAATATGTTGTTGAACACAATTTGCTAATTTTTTAAAAATATTTTTGCATCTAAGTTCATCAGGAATATTGGCCTAATCTGTTACTGTAACCATATCGTATTAATTTTACATCTGGAAAAAAATACAAATCCCAAACAAATAATGTGCTACCTTTCATAACTAATGTAGCCAGAATGACATTCATAAAAATGATAACATTTTCCTACCTGCTAAAGGACAAAGTACTACGTGCATAAAGATAAACAAAAGATATTCACATTGGATTTCAAACTTATTCAAAAGTAAAAGAAAACAAGGACTCCTCTCCCTTACCTGACACTGATGTACATCTACTTCCAAGAAAACAGCTTGTGGATATTTATTACTCATAGAACTGAAAGCTGGGGCAATCCTCAAACATGGTCCACACCTGTGGAAAAGAAAAAAACAGACATTAACTAAAATAACACCAAAGATTTACTAATTTATATCTTAAAAGCACTTGGCAATTTGAAACATAAAATAAAAACAAACTAATATTCCTGGCTTTGGACACATTAGTCTTTTCCACTGGGCTACTTACATATACTTGTACCAATACCACACTGTCTTAATACAAATATTTTATTAGTTCTCAGGTTTAATATTGCTAGGTCTTCCAACAGCATGGAAAGAAATTAAACAAAAACCTAAATAAATGGAGGGATATACTAAGTTCGTGAACTGGAAAACTCGATGTTTTCAAGATGTTAGTTTTCCTTTTCTTGATCTTTAGAATTAATGTAAAATTCCAGAAGTTTTCTTGTAGAAATTACCAAATTTAAATTCTAAAATTTATTTGAAAATACCAAAGACAAACTGAGCCATTTGGAGATTCAAAATTGAAGAAGTTACATTACCACACATTAAGAACTACTATAAAACTTTATTAATTAAGAGTACACAGTACTGAGCCTATAGCTTAGCAAACAGGTTGAGAATCTTTAATTTTCATATTTTGGGCTGGGGATATGTCTCAATGTTGAAGTGTTTGCATGGCATACAAAGGACTCTGGGTTCAATTCTCAACATTGCAAAAAGTAATAATAATAATAAAGTTTTATAGTTTGAAATATTGTAGATTTTAGATTTTCAGATTAGTGATAACTAAATGGTAAAATCTATGCAAATATTCCAAAGTCCTGAAATTTGAAACCCATGTATTTTAAACAGAGGGTAGTCAACCCGTACAATGATAAACAAACTCATCAAAGTAAGAATGAGGTCCAGAAACAGATACCTCCTACATCTGATTGATGAAAAGTTGACTCAGTCGTACAGTGGGGAAAGGATGGTGTTTTCAGTAAGTAGTGCTGATCAACTGGCTATTCAGATGGGGGAGGGGGGAATGAATCTGAACTCCTTACCTCACATCATATGCAAAAACCAATTCCAGATGGGAAGTATTAGAATATATTTGATAAAATATAAACATATATATTTTTTGATACCAGGGATTGAACCCAAAGGCACTTAATCACACCTCCAAATTCTTTTTATTTTTTATTTTAATAGGGTTTCACTAAATTGCTTAGGATCTTGTATGTTGCTGAGGCTGCAGCTGGCCTCAAACTTGAAATTTTCCTGCCTCAGCCTCCTGAGCTGCCATGGGGATTACAGGTGTGCACCACCATGCTCCTGTATGTGAAAATACTAAGGTTAAGGACTTTCATTCATTAAAAGACACGGTTAAAAAAGTGAGAAGGCCAGAAGGGCAAGACAAGAAGGGAGGGGCCAGGGGGTTAGCAATGATGGTGGAATGTGATAGACATCATTATCCAAAGTACATGTATGAAGACATGAATTGGTGTGAACATACTTTATATGCAAACAGTGATATGAAAAAATGTGCTCTATATGTGTAATAAGAATTGTAATGCATTCCACTGTTATGTATTTAAAAAATAAAATCAATTAAATATTAAAATAAACAAATAAATAAATAAAAGTGAGAAGGCAATTCAGATTTAGAAAAAATACTCGTAAAACATATCTAATATGTAAAGAACTCTAATACATCAAAAAGAACAATAATGGCATCCAGAAAAAAAACTGTAACTTCTTGAGCAGTAACTTGCCAAATGAAATTATCAAAACAGTCAATAAAAATAAAAAAGGTATTCAACTTCAGGAGTTAGTAGGGAAATGCAAGTTAAAACTGCCTCCACCAAAATAAGTAAAACAAGAAAGAATGAACTGTTTTTAAGAATGTGGAGCAACTGAACTTTCATATACTGTTTGTGACAGTGAAAATTAGAATAAGCATCTTTTGGGGTTTAAAAAAAAAAAGGAATTGGCATTATTTCCTAAGCTAGACATATACCTACCTACCAATGACCATTCCCAGAGTATATCACCAACAAAAATGTTAATCTTAAGGCACATGAGAAAAAAATTAATGATAGTAATATTCTTAGCAGTAAATAACAAGAAATCTACTCACATTCTTATCAATATTAGAATGAGTAAATTAATTATAGTCATTTATACAATACAATACTATGCAACAATGAAAATAACTGATGTAAAATCTCAAGAGAAAGAAGAAATTTCACAAAAATAAAAACTACACAGCATATACTCTTATGGATCCCATTTACACACACTTCAAAATAGGCAAAATAATTCAATGATTTATAAATCAGGACAATGGTTACCATTGTGAGATTTAGTGACAGGAGGGAGATTTCTGGAAGCTAGTAATGTTTTGTTTGTCTGGGAGGTGATTACACACGTGTGTTCAGTTTGTAAAAATTCACTGAATTATACCTTTATAATTGGGCACTGTGCACATTGTAACTCAATAAACATGAGAAAAACCTTGGTTTTAGCAGACAGGGATGTTAGAAAAAGAAAATTCTACAGCACAAAATGAAAACAAATACTAACTCAAGTCACGATCAACCCCATTCTTAACATATTCAGCATTTTTGTCCTGTGTCATCATAAAGCCTCACATCAAAAAGCTAAGAAAATAACTATTCAATTCTTAAGCACTAAATTTATTGTTTCTGAAAAAAAGAATTTTTTGATCTAAGAATCCTCAGGCTCAGAAACACATATACAGAAACATGTACAGTCAACCAAAACTATCTCTATGATCATATTTTGATACTATATATGTATGAAAATGCAAACTATATATGTAAATACGTAGAAAAAATTAGGCAATGTGGTGAGCCGCTTCTGCCGTTTATGCAAATTATGGTCGCCATTACAAGATGGCGCTGGCTCCGCTGTGGTCTGTGACAAACAACTCCTTATTTGGGAGAGTTGGCGCATGACTTTTCATCACCCTATGAGAAAGCTCCACGTGGCTGCTTTGCATTGGGGCTTGAGATGCTTTATTAAGGCTGGGAGGGGCATCCGAGAGAGGAGAAGAAGAACTATCAAGGGCCTGAAATAAACTACTGAAAGAAGATTCCTGAGTGTTGTGTCTTCCTTGCGGGCAAGGGGGCGCAACAAGTGGTGCCAAGACCCGGGAACCAGAACTTTCAGCAGTCAGGGGGGTGCACCGTAGTCCCAGGTAAGTGGGATCCGC
>NW_025999990.1:12431020-12462994 GCF_001458135.2 Marmota marmota marmota | reverse complement strand
AAAAAAAAAAAAAAAAAGGTATTATTTATCTGGAGCATATAACTTCAAAATAAGCAATTTATAAATGTACCAAAACTAAGGGTTGCTACTAATTACATAAAATAGGTAACATTCATTGGGCACTTAACTATATTACAAAACTCACAAGATTCCTAAACTGCTATCACTTAATTTAAGATTTTCAACTCTCAAGACCATTGAAATATTGAGCCAAAATTTGATCCCAGATCCCAACTGTTAACCATTATTCCCAAAACTCCAAAACAGCAAAGTACAGGACGGCTTTCACTGTTACTTATAAATCAATTGCTAAGATCAAACTATTTATATGCTACTAAAAGGAAGCCACACTACAATACTGTATTTTTCATTTCTTATAAAGTTTAAATGCAGCAAAACTAATATAAAGTGTTAAAATTCAGGGGTGTAGGGATTTTGACTTGCTGATAATTATCTATATTTCATCTAACTGTTGGTTAGATAGGTGTGATCACTTGAAATGTCATCAAACTGTATACTTTAATAAGTGGTACACATTTTTATATATACTTTAATTAAATTTTTCAGAAAAAATAAACCTTCAATTAAAAAGTTTACTTAAAGGCCTCAATATGTCTTTAAAGATTAGTCTTAGAACTTACCTACTTCACTCACTAATATTATGGGCCTGGTTCCTACAAACTGTCAAGCCTGCTAACATTTTCTTTTAGTTAACTACCTTCAGTTCTCAGCAATTTGAAAATATGCAGTATTTTATATTATATGTAACTTATACATGTGTGTGTCTGTCTCTCTCTCTCTCTCTCTCTCTCTCTCTCTGTCTCTCTCTCTCTCTCTCATTTGGACAAACTACATGACCACTACATCCTTCTTCCACAGTGACAATGATACCTAACTACAAAGTAAAGCCTGCTTTAAGAAAATTGAAACATTGTCTACAAAAGTGATACATCTACCATTTCAAGATAAATATCATACATACATATCCACAAACTATAACAAAAATAGCACTGCTTATAATAATTTTCATTCCACTAAAATACTGTTTTTAAATATAACAGCTTTTGAACAACCAATGTTTTATAATTATGCTTACATAATGCCATTCTGGTAATGGAAGTTTCCTTAATAGATATGTTTCTCCACTTTTCTCACTCCAATTAATAAGTATTTATTACTTTCTCACCTCTTCCTCTGCTATGGTAAGGGGGAAAATATCACTTAGGACAAAAGTATAAAAATTCCAACTAACCAGAATTAGAAAAGTAAGACTCCTTGATGGAATCTTCTCTTCTTTTTTCTACCATGGCCTCTACACTTTAAAAATGTACAGGTATTCCCTTATTATAAGACAAAGGAATTACAAAATTGTTACAGCTAAGAAGACACATTTATAGAATTTAGACATTTCTTTTAGACATGTCTTAGAAATCATCTAACCATCATGAATCATCTAACTTCTTCAATTTAATAAAATGAAAGTTCACATATCATATGAGTAATATATACCACCCTAATAAATCCAACCTGCTATCCTTTTTTAACTCTGTGTGAGGCTGGTCCAAAAATATGTCCTAACTCGTTTGTTGCTGTTGTTTCACTTTTATTTGCATTTATTTTATGCTGCTGTGCCAACTGTTTTTGTTTCTTCATTTTCTTTTGGGGTATCTTTTTCTTCTGTGCAACCTCCTCTTCTTGTTTAGGAACAATTTGTTCCTTTTCAGTGAGGATCATCTCAATGTGACAGAGGGAACTCACCTATGGGTTAATTGGACCATGAACTCTCTAAGTATAGCAATATATCCTGGGTGCTTTGTTCACCTGGATATTTTCAATGACCAGAGAATCTACATCTAAACCCTTAAGTTCAGCCATTGCTTCGCATTTTTAAACATGTGCAGCAAAAATTCAGCACTCTTTTTGGGCCACTGGACCCTATGTTCAGCCCTTATGTTTGGCCTAGGCACACATCCCAACTCCATCACTGTAACTCTGGAATAGCACACATTGGTTCTTTAAAGTGATATCTTTCAGATGTTTGCTGGCTTTTTGGCTATGCATAGACTGTGATGGCCTTCACAGTTTCCCGGGTGTCCTTAAAATGAATGTGAAGACTTGAACCTCTTGATTCGCATGATTTTGTGGAGTTTTTGGGTCAAGAGAATAACAAACCATTTTCACAGATCATCTCAGGCTGCTAATAGGAAGAGCTAACTTTTTTTTTTTAAATCTATATGCAATGCTCATTCCCCTAAAACTGTCTAATCCTAATGCCCCCATTTATATATTCAACAGTTGAACATTTTTGACATTCAAAATACTGCTTTATATTCATAAAATTACTTGGTTGAGAAAACATGTTACATAAACTGATACCAGGAGTAGACTTCTCCAGGCTAACATATGTATAAATAATGCCAGAGGTCAAGAGGAAACCTCTAAACCCTCTAAGTACTGACATTCACGGTGTGTGGGGGGGCGGGAATCTATCAGTAAATATGAACACTAGCTGAATCTTGGTTCTCAATGCCTAGTTACAACCTGTCATTTTCACAGTACAACATTATCATACACCCAAAATAACAGATTCATCAGCTCTGTTACCTATACATTTTGTTGAGATCTACCAAAGACAGTTAACATCTTTCAAGATCCTTGTCATCCTAAATTATAAATTCCCAAAACGGAATTTGATCAAACTAGATGTCTGGTCACTCGTCTATCTGTAATATATATGTTTCGAACTATAATTTATGTATGCAATTATAAATCCAACGTAGTCAGAGGAGCCTAAGGCACAACCAAACAAGGAACAAAACGATAAGGACATTAAAAAGCATCTTAATCCAACATTAACTTAATGTAAAATGCACTACCGGAGCCTTAAAACCACGCATTAGTAAGATCAGTTGGAGAGCCCCATCTGAATTTGCCAAAGGCTTCACAAAGATGCAGGTGATGGAGGAAATGAAAGTGTTTGGAAAATTAAACTTCTAGAGAGTTGCTAAGATGCAAATGACAGCTTGCTCTCCTGGACAGGAGCAAATACCGAAGGCTGGAAGGCGTCGCGGGCCGAACTCTACTGAGGGTCTCTGCTCAGGGCAGGGATCTCCGGAGCTGAGGGAGATGGCCAGCCAGGGCTCCGGGCAGGCCTGGGAGGCCCCGGTGCATAAACAGAGGCTCCTATCCTAGGGCTGAGGCCTAATCCTGACAGCGGCCTGGGGCTGCGGCCATCATCGGACCCTCCAGAGCAAAGGACAAGGAAACTTGGGCCCGGAAAGAGCGAAAGGAAAGCACAGGCCGATAGACGCAGGCCCACGGTGCTCCCACCCGGTCTCACCCTCTCATGGTGAACTTGACCACGGCGAGTCTGGAGCCCGCGCCGCTCAGCTCCGGCTGGAAATCAGGGTCGCTCCCGACCGGCTTCACTCCCACCATCCTCACAGAGAGCTTGGCAGGGCAGCCGAGACGCCTCCGGCTTCAAAACTGAATGAGAAGACAACCCGGGAGAGGAAGGAGAGAGGCTCAGGAAGGCTGAGGCCTGGACAGTGGAGCTGACGACAGCGGAGTCTCCTCCCGGGGATCTCAGTGCCGAGTCACGCCAAGGAGAGGAGCAGCCGAGGGGGCGGGGACGGGAAGGGGGAGGGGAGAGGCGCGGAAAGGAGAGGCTGCGGCACCCAGAAGCCACCGCGTGGCCCGGCCGCGGGCCCTTGCGCCCTTGACGTCATTTCCGTTTAGGCGTCCATCGCCCAATCCTAAAACGCAAAGTATGGCCCCACCCTCGACTGAGGAGCCGCACGCTCTCCGAAAGGGGCAGGCGCAGGCGCGTAGCAGTCACGCACCTACCGCAGACTGCGAGTTAAAGAAGTTTGTGTGTTCCTACTTTTCCAGACGAGGAGATTTTATTTGGGTTTTGCGTGGAGTGGAACAGGAAAAGTATTGCCCCATTTTCTTTGGAATTTTCGTGGCAGCTGCCTAAGATCATAAGGCGGACTGAGGGTGTAACTGGGTGGCAGAGCATTTACGTAGCATGATCAAGGCGCTGTTTGATCCCCAGTACCAAAAAGAAGAGGGAAAGCTCTTAAGGCCACATCGGGAAGAACTTTGAGGATGGTTCTTTCCTGTCGCGGGGCAGGTCACTACACACAAGACAGGTCAATTTACGGATCTCATTACTTAATGGCGCTCTCCCTGAAGTCATTCAGAAAGTGCGCCAGAAGGACGAAGACCTGTCAAATCTAGTGGGACAAACAATAGTTAACTAACAATATCGAGGACATTGAAGAGAACCGGTGGAGATAAATGAGATGGGGGGAGGGACTAGGTAAGCACTAGGAGACATGAGTTGAGTCTTTTTTTTTTAATATTTATTTAGTTGTATATGAACAACTAAATCTATTTATTTTTACGTGGTGCTGAGGGTTGAACCCACTGCCTCACACATGCAAGGCAAACACTTTAGCACTGATCTACAGCCTCAACCCCAAGTTGAGTCTTGAAAAAAGGGTTTAATTAAGATATCAAGAGACTATAGGAATATGCAAGCAAAAGGGACCAACCAATGCAAATGTGTTGCTTGATTACAATAGATAATATTTAACACATGGACAGGCAAGATACAAGTTCTCTGTACTTACTAGTTCATTTAATTTCATAGGATATCAGCACAGCATAATGACGTTAATAGACAAATTGGCAGAAATTTTCTTAATATATGCAACAGCACTATTTTATGGGTATGAACAATCCATTAACTTCTCCGAACCTCAACTTTCTTGTCTGTGAGAATTGTATTAACACCTGCTTTCTAGGATTGTGAGGATTGATGATTATAATTATGCACACAAAAAGCGAAATATGAGATAGTAAAAAAATGTTCATAAACAATGGTGTTTTGTCAGCTAGAACTGTCATAGCATAGAATGAGTGGCTGAGTGGCTTAAACTTCAGAAATTTACTTCTCACAATTCTGGAGACTAGAAGTACAAAATCAAGGTGCTGCTAGGGTTGGTTTCTCCCGAGTTCTCTCTGGTTTATTTTTTGGGTGTGCGCACACTTGTTCATGTCATTGCGGGGATCAAACCCAAGGCCCTATGCATACTATGCAAGTGCTCTACCACAGAGCTACAGCCCCATCCCTTCTCATTGACATTCCATTTGCGGGGGTGGNAAGAACTATCAAGGGCCTGAAATAAACTACTGAAAGAAGATTCCTGAGTGTTGTGTCTTCCTTGCGGGCAAGGGGGCGCAACAAGGCAAGACATAACAAATAGTTAACACTAATTACTTCTGCAATGTGGAACTTGAAAAGAGAATTTAGATATGAATTTTTTTCAAATATCCATAATTCTGTTTCCTTCTTTTTAATGATAAAATGGCATTTTTATTTTTTAAAAAATTAAATGAGTTGAAAACAGAGAATTTAACATTAACTGAATTTAAACACATACTCATACTATGACACAATATATCCGTTTCTGAAAACTGCCATACTGCAAAACCATGCACTCAAAATATGAGGATTTATGAAAAAAAGAAACTTGAAGCAAAGCACTTGAAACTATGTAACTAGATCACCAAGAAACAGTAATAACTTGGACTCAGGAAATAGGTGGACATCCCAGCAGGTAGGCTACCTCAGAGGATATTTTAAATGAACAAAACAGTCAAGTGGAAATGATACTTACAGGTGTTGTGATAGTACAGGTGGAAATAGGGCTCTAAACCAGTGGGGCTGCTACTGAGAGGAACAGAAGGAAATGCAACCCTTCTGGAGAACAAGTGCTCAGTATAGGTGCTCATATTTAATTTTATTAACTTTCTCAAGTTAAAGCTGAATGGGAAACTGCCTGTATGGCTGAGGGCTTTTCTTCTTTTAACCAAGTTTTATTTTTATTTCTGCTCTTCACTATTTAGGAAAAAAATCATACAGAAAACCAACACAATTTCCACATTATATACATATCACCTCTCAACTATTGATCAATCATCAATGAGCTAACCGTTGTTGAAGAAACATCCTGTAGCTGAACTGACTGTACTAAAACATTACCATTCAAATAATTATTTCAAGAATTAACCTGATTTAAATACTTTGTTTAATTTTACTTAGCCATCTTGGGTTACAACTTCAGTCAAAATTCAAAATAAGTAACAAAACAGAGAAGCACAAATATATACAAAAGTATACATGTATATGGCAGCATGTTTTCATGACAGTCATTCAAATAAATTGATTCTAAATAAGATGTTTGCCTTCTCTAACATGAGCATTCAAGAGTAAACAAATTTCAGGGTTGAGGAGCAAATTTCTGTAGTAGAACATGTGTTCAGCATGAGCAAGGCTCAGATTCAATTCCTAGCACCAACCTTCCCCGCCGCCAAAAAAAAAAAAAAAGGAAAAAAGAAATAAATTTCCATTATAGCTGAGTTCAGGAACAAGTATAAAATAAAGATTTGATTTTCCAAAAACATTTCCTAGTTTTAAACTATTGTATACCAGTAGGTTTGAATTTCAAAATTAAATTGCTCTCTTAACAACCTTGATTAGCATCCCCGCTCATGGGTTAGGAGTTTTGATCTTGTTGCAAAAGGGTCCAGAGAGCAATCACCTAGGCCAGAGATTTACAAACGGAAAAAAAAAAAAAAAAAAAAAAAAAGCTTATGTTTAGTCTGATACATAAAATGGATATGTAAGAAGGATTTTAATTTTAAATTATGCTTTTAGAGGGGAGAATACAGAAAATGAACTTCTAGCCTTCTGCAATATACAAAGAACAAATTCAAAAAACTAAAATTTTTAAAACTCATGTAACTTATAAGAACTTACAATCTTTTAAGAACTGAAGACCAGAAAAAGTTAAATATCTTACCAAGGATCCAACACCCTAGTTAGTGGCAGGGACACAATCAGAGCAGTCAATTCCTAAATCCAATCCAACATCAGCTTTCTTTGAAAGCACTATATTAGGTTCTTATTAATAAAGCTTTTCTTTACAACTATAATTCTATTTTATGAACCTGTTAACTATTCTTCCCTATTTGTTACAATAGCCCATGCTCTATCTTTAGCAATACAGCTTGTATAAACATACAGATGGAAATGGATAAAGGAAACTTACGTGCTTTCTAAAGTCATATTTAAAAGTATTATTTTTTGTCCTGGGTGTGGTGGCACAGGCCTATAATCCCAGCAGCAACCAGAAACTCAGGAGGCTGAGGCAGGAGGATTGCAAGTTCAAAGGCAGCCTCAACAATTTAGCGTGGGCTTATGTAACTCACTATCTCTAAATAAAATATAAAAAAGGGCTGGGGATATGGCTCAGTAGTTAAGCACTCCTGGGTTCAATCTCCAGTACAAAAAAAAAAAAAAAAGGTATTATTTATCTGGAGCATATAACTTCAAAATAAGCAATTTATAAATGTACCAAAACTAAGGGTTGCTACTAATTACATAAAATAGGTAACATTCATTGGGCACTTAACTATATTACAAAACTCACAAGATTCCTAAACTGCTATCACTTAATTTAAGATTTTCAACTCTCAAGACCATTGAAATATTGAGCCAAAATTTGATCCCAGATCCCAACTGTTAACCATTATTCCCAAAACTCCAAAACAGCAAAGTACAGGACGGCTTTCACTGTTACTTATAAATCAATTGCTAAGATCAAACTATTTATATGCTACTAAAAGGAAGCCACACTACAATACTGTATTTTTCATTTCTTATAAAGTTTAAATGCAGCAAAACTAATATAAAGTGTTAAAATTCAGGGGTGTAGGGATTTTGACTTGCTGATAATTATCTATATTTCATCTAACTGTTGGTTAGATAGGTGTGATCACTTGAAATGTCATCAAACTGTATACTTTAATAAGTGGTACACATTTTTATATATACTTTAATTAAATTTTTCAGAAAAAATAAACCTTCAATTAAAAAGTTTACTTAAAGGCCTCAATATGTCTTTAAAGATTAGTCTTAGAACTTACCTACTTCACTCACTAATATTATGGGCCTGGTTCCTACAAACTGTCAAGCCTGCTAACATTTTCTTTTAGTTAACTACCTTCAGTTCTCAGCAATTTGAAAATATGCAGTATTTTATATTATATGTAACTTATACATGTGTGTGTCTGTCTCTCTCTCTCTCTCTCTCTCTCTCTCTCTGTCTCTCTCTCTCTCTCTCATTTGGACAAACTACATGACCACTACATCCTTCTTCCACAGTGACAATGATACCTAACTACAAAGTAAAGCCTGCTTTAAGAAAATTGAAACATTGTCTACAAAAGTGATACATCTACCATTTCAAGATAAATATCATACATACATATCCACAAACTATAACAAAAATAGCACTGCTTATAATAATTTTCATTCCACTAAAATACTGTTTTTAAATATAACAGCTTTTGAACAACCAATGTTTTATAATTATGCTTACATAATGCCATTCTGGTAATGGAAGTTTCCTTAATAGATATGTTTCTCCACTTTTCTCACTCCAATTAATAAGTATTTATTACTTTCTCACCTCTTCCTCTGCTATGGTAAGGGGGAAAATATCACTTAGGACAAAAGTATAAAAATTCCAACTAACCAGAATTAGAAAAGTAAGACTCCTTGATGGAATCTTCTCTTCTTTTTTCTACCATGGCCTCTACACTTTAAAAATGTACAGGTATTCCCTTATTATAAGACAAAGGAATTACAAAATTGTTACAGCTAAGAAGACACATTTATAGAATTTAGACATTTCTTTTAGACATGTCTTAGAAATCATCTAACCATCATGAATCATCTAACTTCTTCAATTTAATAAAATGAAAGTTCACATATCATATGAGTAATATATACCACCCTAATAAATCCAACCTGCTATCCTTTTTTAACTCTGTGTGAGGCTGGTCCAAAAATATGTCCTAACTCGTTTGTTGCTGTTGTTTCACTTTTATTTGCATTTATTTTATGCTGCTGTGCCAACTGTTTTTGTTTCTTCATTTTCTTTTGGGGTATCTTTTTCTTCTGTGCAACCTCCTCTTCTTGTTTAGGAACAATTTGTTCCTTTTCAGTGAGGATCATCTCAATGTGACAGAGGGAACTCACCTATGGGTTAATTGGACCATGAACTCTCTAAGTATAGCAATATATCCTGGGTGCTTTGCCACTGAACTGTATTCCCAATCCTTTTTATTTTATTTTGAAACAAGTTATTACTAAATTGCTGAGGTCGGTCTCAGACTTGTGATCCTCCTACCTCAGCTGTCTTGAGTCCCTGGGATTACAGACACCGTGCTCAGCCTTATTAATGTTATGTGGCTACCTTCTCGTTGGGTCTTCACATGATTCTTTTTCTGTGTGTGCTTATATACATAGTATTGGTCTCTTTCTCTTATAAGGGTACCAGTCCTATTAGATTAGAACCCTACCCTCATGACCTCATTTTAACCACAATGACCTCCTTAAAGAGGCATTTCCAAATACAGTACAGTACATTAGAATTAGGATTTCAACCTATGTTTTGGGAGGTTACCCAGTTTATAACAGGTGGATTATTATTGTTCTCAACTGTCGTTCCAGTTGTGTCTAAAAAACAAAAAGTGTCTAAAATAACAGTTATAGCAGATTTATGAAGGGGAAAACATAACTTATGAAATCAAAGCCTTAACAACCTATGGATTATTGAGAACAAATGTGAAAAGAAGCATTAAAAAAGGTATGACTGGGCTGGGGATGTGGCTCAAGTGGTAGCGCGCTCGCCTGGCATGCATGCGGCCCGGGTTCGATCCTCAGCACCACATACAAACAAAGATATTGTGTCCGCCGAAAACTAAAAAATAAATATTAAAAAAATTCTCTCTCTCTCTATCTCTCTCTCAAAAAAAAAAAAAAAAAGATATGACTGGGGCTGGGTTGTGACTCAGCAGTAGAGCACCTGCCTAGCACATGAGAGGCCCTGGGTTCAATCCTCAGCACCACATAAAAATAAATAAATAAAATTAAGCTACATTTAAAAAAAAAAGGGTTTGACTGAGGCATTACAATGTTTATTTTCCCTGTGTCCCACCAGATGTACTCTCAACTTTTCTCCACTCTGCTCTCCACCCTAGGAAGCTGACCTATATGGAGTGAACAGGATTTCTTTTTAAAGCTTCTTGTTAGAGGTTGGATGGTGGAAGAGAGTGAGATCCAGTTATTTATTTTCTCAGCCCTGTTCCTGTTGTGTTGCCACTGTTTTGCTGTTTTTCCACCAAAACGATATAGCTCCATACCATGTTTAGATTCCTATAGCCATGATCTTCTGTCTCTTCAGGCCTGGGAAGGAATCACTCCTGGCTGTTGGTAGCACCAAGGTAATTGAGAAATCTTGGCCTAGCCACCAGGGCTGCTGATGCTAGAATAGAACTGATTAAACCAGAGAATCCTGAATTGAACACCTCACACAAATATCAGAGACTATGGCCGCTATAATCCCAAGGTATTTATCCATACAAAGCAGAGGTACCTGGAAGCTGTGATTCCGGGATGGGCTTATAGCATGACCCACCTCTAGTCACCTAGCACTAACCTAAATAACTGGTCAGCCCAGATACTACCACTAATTAGCAACACTCAGAGACTTTACTCTCCTAATACCAAAAGAAGACATTGGGTTTAAAATAACTATCATTTTTTTCCTCCCTTATTCTCACCTTCACTGAGCCTACTTGTGTGGTGGATCCTGTCCCTATCTTGACAAACTTCCACCCCGACTCCATCCTTGATGTCTTTATATTTTCTTTTTAAAAACATCATAGCCTTTTCATTCTCCAAAACTCTTTCTACAGATTTGTTAATAAATCTCTTACTAAATTATCCTCAATTACTCATTTTGATGTGTTTTTTCTTTTTGTGACTCTACCTTGTATAAAAAATTTAAATGGTTAAATGCCATTTGGAAGCTAGAAGATTAAATAGCAAGCTGAAGACAAATATATGAGAGTTGCCAGCATAGAAATCATGTTTGATATAACTAACATAGATAAGTTCATCAGGAAATATACAGAAAAGCAAAGGGTTACAGTGTAAATTTGAGGAAAACTGTCCAGATTAAAATGATAAGTTATCAAAGAAACTGAGAGAAGGAAAAATCACAAAAGCCAAGGGTCAAAGACCAAGAAGGTGAAGGCTGGGAAAAACCTTTGAATATATCAAGGGAATAATTGGTTATCACCTACACCAACCACTGTGGGTCAGCAAATTAGAATCAGTTTAATGACAACCATAACACATTCGTCGGGGCCTGAATCCTCAGAAATTAAAGATGAATATTGAGTGCACATTCTGGTGAAAGCTTTTCATAGCAATCCAAATATACACGCAGAATTGTGGTTGTTATCCTTACTTCATTAATGAAAAGGTTGACATTCAGATATGTGTGCAATTGATTCAGAGTTATATAATTAAGTAGTTGTGTAGCTTTCTCTGGGTGTCACTCAGCGTTATATAGAAACCGACTATGTATGTGCATGGAAACATTTAGCAGATGTTATTCTGAGGTAATGCTGTTCTAAATGTTTTTTTTTCTTGTCTATATTTTCTAAATTTCTTCAATAATTATAAAGCACATGTATAATAATAAAAAGAAGGGACAGCTGCAACAACAAAAGCAAAAAAGACCTACAAAAGAATTCTACAAAGATAATCTGAGTAGCAAAGCAAAAATGATATTCACAGTTAATTAGGCTCCCCATTTCACTTAATTACTGTTTAATATCATTAAATAAAAATAAACATTTAGTGAGTGGAATTTTCCCCCAGTTAATATTTTTCTTTGAAATTCTTGTATGCCACCCTGAAAATTCCATTTCCTGAAATTTCCATGAAAATTATAGAAAAATCTTGAAGACTCAAAAACCTCTGCAAAGATGGCTTGTGATTATTCTTAGACAGATGTGGAACACTTTCCCCATTCCCGGGAGTAACATTCAGAGGTGCCAAATGTGCTGCACATAAACTGGCCCCTCCCCGTTCCCTTGGCTTGTCCCTGGTGGATCTTTGAAGCCAAATTTCCCATGGAATCTTGCTTCAGACTCAGAATACATTCAGTGGATCCACTACCAGAGTCAACATTGTAGCTGAAACCTATTTGCATTCCCACACTTTACCATAAACGCAATATCCTGAAATTCATATTCTTGTCAGTTCACTAAAATGTAGGTTCCCAGTTGCATACCTAGAGATTCCAATTCATTAGAACTGGAGTTGATCCAGGACTCTGCATTTTAATAATCGCCCAGGGTACTGATGCAAGAAGTCTATATTTTGGGGAACATTTGGTAGTAATTTGTCTACCATATACATAACATTTTCAATGCACTTACTATATACATGGTATCGTGAAAATACTTTGAAACAACCCTCTTCATAGGAGTATTGAAAGAAAGACCAGAAACTTTAACAAAAGCTAGTTAAAATAAGTGCCATAGCAAAAGTATAGATAATGTACCACAGCAGCTCCAAAAAAGGAGAGATGATTTCCTGCTGGAATGAGCGGAGAAAGCCTATGAAGGAACATGTTTTAGAGAAACATAGGAAAGAAAAGCATTAATGACTTCACTTCAAAGAAGTGACTCCTGACTGTCTTCTCGACTTATCAAGAATATAATTTGCTGCAAAGTCACCCATTCTTATCAGGTTCAGCCAGTCACTAGAGCAAGGCCTTCTATCATAATAGTTCATTATTACCATGGGTTCACTGTGCTAAGTGAGATATGTTGTACATGTATCTCTCTCCTATAGTCTTATGTACATAATAGGTCCAAAGTACCGGTTGAATAAATGAATGACCAGTAAGCATAATAAGAGTATCAGTTCTCAAAATCATGAGTACAAGAAATAGTACTTTGTTTTCTGTCATTCAATTTTATTTTGACCCTGAATCTCCATTGTCCTGCTACATCTAATTAGAACAAAACCTCAACTGGCCTCTTCCTCTCCCTGATTCAGATATTGTGCCAATTTTCTGTGGTTGGGGTTAAGAGCAGGACATTAGAGTGTAGTTTTTAGGATTATCATCTGTCTCCTCTTGGAACATACTACAGAAGCTCACTGACAATTTCAAGAGTCAAGTAAGGTATTTCCCAGATATATAAAAGAGTGTTTCTTCTGAAATTTGTATCTGAGGTGAAAAAGTCATTAAACTGGAGTTTCTATTAGGAAGCCCAAATATTTAGAAATATATTTCAGAACACTTCAACCTCTGCAATAAAATGTATAATTTTATTTATTTTAATTTTTTGCAGTGAGGATTAAAATCCAGGGGAGCTTTAACTGAGCTACATCACCAGCCCTTTTTTATTTTGAGACAAGGTCTTGCTTAGTTGCTGAGCCTCCAACTTGCAATCCTCTTGCCTCAGCTCCCAAGTTAAAGGCATGTATCACTGCACCTGGCTTCTGTGAATTTTTTAAGAGTATGTTCTGGATTTGCCTTAGCCAGTTCCCACTGTTGTAACAGAATATCTTAGACCTGGTGCTTAAAAACCAAACATATATTTCTTGCTGTACTGAGGACTAGCAGATCCAGCATGTGGCTCTGTTGCTGTTTCGCAGATGACTATCTTCTTTTATCCTCCCATGATGGGAAGAAAGAGAGGAAAAGCAAGCTTTCTCTGGTCTTTTCTAATTCCATGATGAGAATTCCTCATGATGCCATTTGGGTACCTCCCAAACACCTCACACCCAAATGGCATCACATTGTGGGGTAGATTTTTAACATATGAATGGGGGCACAAAATTTAGTCTATTGTTGAAATTAACTCTTTAGAAGTAAAATCTCTACATAACTAACAATCCATGTTTCACTTGGAGAGCACTTTTTGCTTGTGGCAGCAGCACAGTTATTGTCTAGCTAGAAAAGACTGACAGCAAAAGAAATGATTAAAATCTTAATAAAGATTTTTATTATGTTCAAAGCCCTCTCTCAGGCTTGTCTTGGAGCAAATCCTTGTGTGTGCATATGTGCACACACCCCCTCATCATTCAGTCCATTCTTAAGTTACTTATCTATACGTCCAAAGGCTAGATACTGAAGAAATTCAATAAAAATAAAATTTTATCTTAATGGCTTTTCTACAATAAGAAGTGATTATTTACACAATGTTAAAAACAATATTTCCTACCCAAATTCAGAATATTAATATTGGAAGGGAAGTAGGAGGATCACACCCACAACTGGCAGAAAGTTCCAAGATAATCAGTTCTCACAATGGTGGTTGTATCTATGTCCCCACCAAAATGTGAGCAAATTGGCCACAAGAACCAGGTTTTTGTATTTCCTGCATAGTGCCTAAGCAGTGCCTAAGCAGATTGTCTATTGGTGTTGAATAAGTAACCCATTTCATCTTCGTGAATTACATTTAGGATAAGCAAAGTAAAATACAAATTTTATGAAGATGGAAGTAAAGTTAACATGCTATTGTCACTATCCACTTTACCTCATATTACTGTGGCATAAATGCCAAGCATCGTATAATTTCATCCGTAAGTATTTCAACCAGCATGTGTAGAAGGGATCCTTTTTAAAAATCATAATCAAAATGCCATTACTACATCTAATATATTTTAAAAACTTATTTTATATTATTATATTTTATATTTATATTAGTGTTAAAATTTCCTGCCTTTCTCCTGATTTACTTTGTAACTTATTTGAATCAATATCTAAATGAGGTCTCTCATGTCTCTTTCCTTTCTTATGCCTCTTAAATCTCTCTTTCATTAAAATTTTGTTTAGTCTTTACTTTTGTCCAGTTTTTTAGGTGAAAAAAATGAAACTGAAAGAAAGGTTGCAAAAGGAAGTACAACGAAGACTGCAGATTTATCAGTTGTTAAGACTGCTCCATGGAACAACTTGGGAAGCAGACTCTGAGATGCAATGATGAGTCCAGAAGGTTTATTGGGGAATAACAACCCGAGGGGAAAGAGGGAGAAGCAGGATTGATCAGAGAGAGACTATGGCAGACTCCACTAACCCAAGAGAGTGCTCCAGGGCAGATTGTTTATAAAAAGACTCCTTCTTGGGACAGAAAGAGCCAATAAGCCTTAATACTCTTCCCTTGCACATTGACCAGGGTTCCCCAGGAGAAGCATGCCTCTGGCCACCTTCTCTTGCTTCATTTATTCATTAACCTGCTTCTCAAAGTAAGGTGACCAGCTGAGGCAACACCAAAGAAAGAACAGTGACCAAAGTAGGTGGGAAGTGGCTCTTCCTTGACGGGGAATCTGGATAGTGCATCTCTGTGTTTCCCATGATCCTCTGTCTGCACTGTGTGGATCCCCTTCTCCATACAGATTTGGGATGTAGCTCTTCCAGGGTTCTACAGGTTCTCTCTTCCTGAAGGGAAACCTTGAAGAGCAGGGTGAATAGGACGGTCTCAAGCCCCTGTTGCTGCATTGGTGATGGACACTCATCACCTCCTTTACTATCCTAATTTCCCCTTGCAGATCCTGGAAGTTTGTTGAGGTAATTCCAAATTTTCTTTGGCTAGGACTTTTAGCACCCCCAATCTTCCCTCCTTCTACAAAGAAGGCCTGAATATGGAGCAACTAGAGATATTTCTAGAAAAAGGCAACATGTTACTTGGAAAGAAATGGTTTGATTCAGTAGAAGTCATGAGATAGGGAGAAAAAGAGAAGTCTTACCAGTGGATTTTCACATCATGTGAGAAAGTTCAAAGGGAAGCTCTTAATTACACAAGGGGGTTTAAATTACACAAAAATCACACAAAGAACATTTGTTAAATTCCTCTACTGCAACGTGATAAAGTGTGAGGACTCTTAGAGAGAGCATGAGCCCCTAACTGATGTGACTTTTAGGAGAATGGATAACCTAAGAAAAAGATACTATTAGCAAAGTGTGAAGCACTTTGGGGCACAGCAAATTAATTACAGTCTAGATGAGGAAGAAAAAGAACAGCATTGTGAAATAATCAGAAAATGACAGTAACAATGAGATCATTGTCACATTGCTGGGCCATGTGATCATCTCTCTTTTTTGAAATTTATAAGTGGAGGAACAAGTCTCTGCCTTTGGGAGAGCTAACTTGGAACCCAAGAAGTCCAGAAAGGCTTGGTGTGTTGTAGGGTGATTTGCTACTAAATTCTAAAGACAAAGTGATTCCTGCATTTTATTTAATGCCTCTAGTGTGATCAAAGCCCTATCCCTTACCTTATGGGTTCTATTTATTGTTCTCTTTCAGTGACAACTATACATTTTTGGTTAAAATGACAACGACAATAGGGGCTGGGGATGTGGCTCAAGTGGTAACACGTTCGCCTGCCATGCGCGGGACGCTGGGTTAGATCCTCAGCACCACATACAAATAAAATAAAGATGTTGTGTCCACCGAAAAACTGAAATATAAATATTAAAAAATTTTTTAAAAAATGACAAAACAATATCTCCCTTTCCTCCTTACCCCCCTGTGTTTCCCATTTAACTTACATGGTACATTGCTGCCAAATTAATATTTGTGGCAGGCATACCGTAAGATGACATACCCCTGACCCCAATAAGTCACATCTTTGTATGAACCTCTCTTCTGGAGAGTAGGTGAAACCTATTGCTTGCTTACCAGTAGAATATGGCAGAGCTACCAGGCTGCCCCTCTCTTATTTAGGTTACTATCTATATGTACGTTTATATATCCGTATCGTTATCTGTACCTATGTCAGTATGACTCCTTCTTTCTTGGGTTCACTTCATTCTCCTTGCTGGCTTTGAAGAAGTAAGCTGCCATGTTGCAAGAAGGCTTTTGATAAGGTCATGTGTTAAGGAACTGTGGCCTCCAGGACCTGATGGCCACTTCCAGCTGATTTGTCAGTAAGAAGCCAGAGACCTTAGTCACTTAGCAACAAGGAAGAGAAGGAGACAGTATGAGTTTGGAATTAGATTCTTCTCCAGTTAAGTCTCCAGATGAGACTGTGGTGGTACCCTTGTGAAAGCATGAGGACAGGAGTTGTGCCTGAACTCTTTTTCTTGGAAGTGGAGGCAATAAATTTGTGTAGCTGTAAGTCACTGAGTTTGAGGCAATTTATTATAAAGCAATCAAAAATGAATATAACATTATTAGGAAAAGTATTGCTCTATATATTGGTTGAAATTATCCAATTATTTTGTTAGTGTCTTTGGAATAAAGTACAAAAAGCTTAAATCACTTTTTAAATTATTATTGGGTCTGGGCCCAACCTGATAAAGTCCCTACCAACCCAAAAGAGCATCAAGGCAAAGGTTGCCTGTTAGAGGAGTCCCCCACAGGGTGGAAATAGCTAGACCCTAAATCTACATTTTCCCATATGTCTCCTTCATTCCCTATACTACCCTCAAATTTAATTGTTGAGCATTTATAGCCATGTGTTACATTTCAATATTGGTGCCAAAGATTTCTTCTTTTACCAATTTATCCTATCCTAAATCATTTCCATTTTTCTAGACCTTCATAAAATCTAATGTGATTACACTTCCTTACTCCCACCTAGGAGTATTTCATCACCTTTCTTCCCTATTCCTTACTTGTGCATTTTTCGTACTGTAGCGTAATATAGCTTATACATCTTGGTGGACGTTTGTCATTCTTTTTAGCTGCCCAGCATCCAATATGCTTCCCAATGTTTAGGAAATTCCCTACCTCCTGAGTCTCAGAGAGAAGCAGGGCCTGATTCCGAATATGCCAGATTTTTGTTTTCTCAGTAAGATTTTTATATAATCCCTCTGGATTGAGAAGAATAAATGTTTTATCCAAATAAATATATTCAGGATCAGCTTACTGAATATCCAAATCTTATTTTTCAGGAAGGTTATATTTAAAACTCATGTATGTATTTGTATGTGTAATTTTTCTGAACCAGAAATGTTTTAGTCATTAATATATGAATATTTATGTTAGCCCTGTAGCTCATTAGATTTTATATAAATATAGGTGGTGGTGATAAGTTTTGTAAACTTGGTAGAGAAGGATCAGAGTGATAATAATACAAAAACTTTTCATTAATCTTTAAATTATGGAGGATTATGAACTTAATGTTATAAATGTACTCATCAAAACAATAGAGGAAATGTGTGTACTGAAGCCAGCGGGCTTAGGAATTAACTTATTCTATTTAACATCATTTTTTTCTCCTACAACTAAATGGTTGTAAAGCATTTAGTCAAAAGCAGAAGAAAATCACAGAATTCCAATTTTCAGCACAAGACAACTTCAGAATTATTGATTTTCAAGTACTTTATTAACTTCCCAGGTCAACAGTATGGCAGCAGATTTGGTCTCTAGAAATAAACAGAAGCAGCATATAAGAAAAAGGATACCTAAGACCTAAAGTACAGTGCAGAAGTTAGATGCTAAATGGTCTGGTGAAGGAACAAGGGTTATGACACCCAGGACACCGATGGGGCTCTAATGTGTTTTTGGGGAGAAGCTGTCTGCCTGGGGGGAAAGGGGAGGGACGATTTGCCATTAGCTGAAATAACAAACTGTAACAGGAAACTTTTTTCCCTCAGCATTGGGGACTGAACCCAGGTGCACCCTACCACTAAGCTACATCCCCAGCCCTTTTTATTTTTTATTTTGAGACAGGGCCTCACTAAGTTGCCCAGGCTGGTCTGGAATTTGACTGAAAGCCTTTTGACCAAAGCAACAGTCAGCACCCTTTGGCAAATTACTAAAAAAACTACCTGTGATTGTTCCTGCTCTGGTCCCCTAGTTCCATTCTCCAGGCCCTGTATCCAATAGGATTTTGCAAGTTAAAGTGTGATCCCAGGAGTGGCAGCGAGGGATATCACCTGGGAGCTTGTTGGAAGTGCAGAATCCCAGAACCCACCTCAGACCTACTGAATCAGAAACTTACCATAACAAGATCCTAAGGTGATTCATATATACAGGACCTTTTGAGGACTGCAATAGGATTCTTACTTATCCCATAAATCCACTAGTAAGCGTATACAGACAACAAAACAAAACAAACAACAATGACACCATCAAAAACCATATACTGAATCTCTTCCTTCTTTCTTTCTTTCTTTCTTTCTTTCTTTCTTTCTTTCTTTCTTTCTTTCTTTCTTTCTTCTTTCTCTCTCTCTCTCTCTCTCTCTCTTTAAAACAACAACAACAACAAACAAACGGAATTGACCATTGGTCACCAGCATGCCACTAGTTTTCAACTTGGCTGTCATCCATTCATTCATTCAATCAACCAGTCAATATTTGGGAGGAAGATAGAGAAGCACAGTGTCATTAACATACATTGAACTCCTTTAATTCCCTATAGATTCACGAGGTTATTATCCTAGTTTTGTAAGTGGGAAAAATGAAAAGAGAATGCAGAGAAGCAACACGCTCAAGATGACACTAACAATGTGCAGTGGAGGAAGTGAGATCCAAACACATGCCAGACTGCAGACCTCATGCTCCACTAAGTAGTTCACACAGAAAACATATATTCATTCCCTATTCTCTAAAAGAGTGTTGCACAAGGTCGGGCTTCCTCTAGTTGCAAAGGAGAGTTCCTTCTCTGGCCGTCTGCGTCGTGGGTAACAGCCAAGTTCTGAAGCCCACAGGAAAAGAGTAACATTTCCCAGCCCCCTGAACTGAGTCGTAGTGGAGCAAGAACAAACTCTCAATATCCTGGCCCCAGGGAAGACCTAGAGTTGCCACTCAGCCTCCTCTCAGCTCGGTCCTCCCAACGAGCAGTGGGAGGCGAGAGGACAGCCTAGAGCAGCCTTCCCACAACCATCATGGCGGCCGTGAGCTCCTAGCTCACAGCTGACCCTCGCGCCGCCTTCCGGTCTCCACGGTAACAGGCCGGCTCCTACGCGCTGACTTAGGCACGGCTTGTTGGGAAATGGTGAGCACTTCCCTCCCCCTCATTTTTGCGACAGTTGCAGCGAAAGTCACGGCAGTTGAGCCTGGTGTCAGCTGATTTACTGCGGCGGCGGCGGCAGCGGCACCTTGCAACCTCAGTGGGGAGAGGGCGATCCGCCGGCGCTTGCAGCTCCCGAGGATTTCGCACTTGGATTTGCGCACCCCAGCTTCTCCTTAGATACGCCCTCGCCTTGTCCTCTCTTGTTGGGGCTCCCACGGCTGATTGATCTGACAGACCACATCGCGGCATGTGATGAAGCTGTGACAGGTAGGAGGGCTTGGAGCCTCTCCCGGGTAAACCCCCGCACGCGGTTTGCCCGCATTGTCGAGGGTCAAGGGTCACAAGCCCGCCTCAACCCGGGCGGCGCCAGCTGTCAGATCGCTGCTGCTGAAAGCTCTGTTGGGTGCTTAGCCTGTAGGTTCAGGCCCGCGGCCAGGAGCCTTTATCAGGATCGTGGGGGGTCCCGCCAGGGGTCTTTGGGGCCCCATGCCTGGTGAGTGACATATGCGCTTGTGACAGTGGCTTTGGTTTTGAGATGCAACTACTTTGCCTCCAGGGACAATCTAAACGGGATGCGGTGATAGTGATGATCATGGATGGTTATTGACAGTGCTTTCAGGTAATGTGTTTGCTTCTGGGGTACAAATGATCTGCCTTTACCTGTTGGTACTGCTCTTTAGTTTGCCCTTGCCGGCGGTACTGAGGCGTCTGTTAGTTTCACCTTTTAGATGCCACTTGCCTGTTCCTATTCCTTTGCCCTAGGAGCTGGTCTGAGAGGATATCTGCAACTTCACTTACTAATGGGTCCTCGCGTTTTGAAGCTATGTTTGGAGTCACCACTACCTTTCTTTCGATTTAAAAATCATATTGTATCTTTTGTTCTGTACTTTATTGTATGTTTGACCCACTTGCTGTGTCTCTGTTAGGTTCAATGCAGAATTTGCCTGTTCTTATACTGTGAAACTATGGCATCTTCAGTTGCACCGTGGGCTGCATTGGCATCTTGATGCTGCTGAGTTTCGGGTTTAGTCAGTCACAGCTACAGATTCTTTCTCCCTGACATTTGCCATGAAATCAAAAAGGCAAACTAACCTTTCCTAATGTTTGTTTCTTGGGATAGTGTGGACAAGATGGCAAGAATCTCCTGTTGTATGAAAGAAATGAACTATTTTTGACATTTTGTTACATAAAAATTGGGATCTTTTTGCTTTATAAGAAAACTTGTGATAGTGTGGAGGTGGATGGCAGCTCAAAAATGAAAATAATCTATCGAAAATGTCTTATTTTGAAGAATTAAAGATGCCCTATTTCATCCAAAATAGCAGATCTTAGTTACTTTAGGTTGGGGATTGGTTTTTACCTTGTTTGAGTATCACTGTGGGAACTTAAATTTTGGGGTAGTGACTCTTGTATCTAACAATTTTCTTTTATATTGGATGTTTTATTTTGAAATTCAAGGAAATCGGGTGGTTTCTTCATGTAATAAGTTTAGCACTGAAAACTTTTGAAATGGTGGTCTGTTTTTTGCATGCATATCTTGAGAAGAATAGGATAATATTTAGGTATAGAAGAGAGTCCTTAAAGACTGTTTTGAACCTCAGATGCAAGGAATTGAGTTAGTCTTATTCAATTCAGTCATCATCACTGGGCTGTTTAAGTCCTCTCCTTTTTTTTTTTTTTTTATCATGCAATGACTTTTATTTCCAAATCTCCGTTCTCTTGCTCATCCACCAGTGGCAACCATCTAATGTGTGTGACATGCATTCTTCTGTTTGTGTGATTAAATGTGTGTGACTTTGGTATCCACATTTTAAATTTATACAGATGAGGGGCTGGGGTTGTGGCTCAGCAGTAGAGCACTCGCCTAGCAAGTGTGAGGCCCTGGGTTCAATCCTCAGCACCACATAAAAATAAATAAAATGAAGGTATTGTGTCCAATTACAACTAAAAAAGAAATCATACAGATGATGTCCTGCTATATAGCATATTAATTTCTTTCTTTTCCTGTTGTGTTTTAAAGACCTATTTGTATTGTTGTCCATTGCTTCTCTGCTGCACAGTATTTCAGAATGTACATCTACTTCCATTCATTTGCCTATTTGTGGATGCTCACATTGCCTTCATTTTCCTAGCACAGTGATGAATACAATACTGTTATAAATATATCACTTAGATTTCTGTGATGATATCTTTGAGACATACATCTAGGAATGTGATTATTGATAATACAATATTCGTGTATTTAATTGAAGCACTGCCAGATTATGTTCCAGAACAAACTATAGTTGTTTCTACTCCTAGGTACTTCATGCAGATCTCTCTATCTTTATATCCCCTCCAATATTTGATGTTATACAGTGCCTTAATTTTTCCAGAATAATAGGTAGAAAACAAAATGTGATTTAAAATTACGTTCCACTATTAGTAATAAATTTGAGCATTTCTTTTTTTTTTAGAGTAGTCCCAATAGAGGGTTGCCACTCCAATTTATTTTTATTTTATTTTATTTTATTTATCTTTTATTTTTTATTTTTATGTGGTGCTGAGGATTGAACCCAGTGCCTCATGCATAGTAGGCAAGTGCTCTACCCCTGAGCCACAACCCCAGCCCTTGAGCATTTCTTCATGTACAATTTACCTTTTGCGGTTTTTTCTTTTGTAAAATTGCCTTTTCTTCCTTTTACCTATTTTTATTTTAACATTTTAGTCTGAGTGAGTTTATTTTCTGTTGAGTTAGCATAGTACCACAGATTGGATAAGTTGTAGCACAGAGTTTTATTTTGGCTCATGGAGGTGCAAGTTTGAGGGGATGCACCTAGTGATAACCACCACTTTTTTTTGTTTTGTTTTCTTTTCAATACTGAGGATTGAACCCATGGGCACTCTTATCACTGAACTACATCCTAGCCCTTTTTATTTTTTCATGTGAGGCAAGGTCTTGCTAAATTGCTTAGGTGGACTCATGATTGTGATCCTTCGGCCACAGCCTCCGGAGTTGCTGGGATTATTGGTGTGTATTATCACCACAGGTATGGTGATAACCTTCTCTCTGGCTGTGTCCTGGGGCAGTGCAAGGCATCACGTGGCCAGAGACAGGAAATGCACACATGTGTATGTAGGTATCTTCTGGTTTGTCTCCCTGTTCTCATAAGGCCACTGATTTTCAGTCCTGGGGGCTGTATTCTGATATTATGTATTCTTCATCACCTCCTGAAGGTCCCACCTCTAAACATTATTATGAGATTAAATTTCCTCTCCCTAAATACATCACATAGGGATTAAATTTCAACACGGGAACTCTTGGGGAATACACTCAAACCCTGTCCAAACCAAAGGTCTCTCAAACCGGAGACCTTTCTTGATTTGCAGAAGTCCTGGTATTTCTTAGATGATAATCCTTTAAATATTACAAGTATATTTGTTGCCAATAAGCAATTTGTTGATAATCTTTTTAAAGTATATCTTTCATTGAACAGGCATCTTCAATATTTAAAGAAATTTTTTTTGCAGTTGTAGATGGACAGCATACCTTTATTTCATTTGTTTATTTTTATGTGGTGCCGAGGATCAAACCCAATGCCTCACTCATGCTGGGCAAGTGCTCTGCCACTGAGCTACAGCCCCAGCCCCAGACATCTTCAATTTTGACAAAAAACTTCTTCCCCATATGGTTTATATTTTAGAGGTTTTGTTTTATAAGTTTCCCCTCAGTTCTATTACAGAGTTAGTCTCCTGTGTTATTTTTCACTAACTTCACAGTTTTCTTTTAAACTTACAGATTTTTAATGCATCGGGAGTCTGTCTTTCCACAGGTCATAAGTTTGTGATTCAGTTTCTTTTCCGTAGAATGTTTCCTAGTGGGCTTCTCCTTTTCCCGTAGGTAGTGGTACTGTGTTCACTGTGTTGAGTTCTCACGTGTACCCTGAACACTGGATCCTCCTCCTTCTGTTTGACTGCTCTTGCTCTAATACCACGCTGTTGCTTTATAGTATATTTTTCCTCTATATTAATAATTCTTTCCATTTATTTTACTTTAGCTTTATGGTGATATAGATTCACAGGAAGTTTCAAAAATAGTGAAAAGATCTGGTTTTCCCTGATGGTTACATTTTATATAATTTCATTCAACTTTCTTCAGTGGTTACATTTTATGTAACCATAGGTACAGTATCAAAACCAAGAAATTGATGGTTGTTCAAGGCCTATGTACAGTTCTGTGCTATTTTATCTGTGTAGGTTTTTGTAACCACTGCCACAATCAAGATAGAGAACTATTCCATTGCCACAAAGATCTCCTTTGTGTTACCCCTTTCTAGTCTAGTGATTACTAATCAGTATTCTGTCTTTATAATTTTGTTATTACAGGTCTGATAAATAAATGGAAACTTATCACATGTAATCTTTTCTAATTAATTGACAAATTGTTGAATGAAACAATTCTTGAGATGCATCCAAAATGTTGCATGTATCCATAGTTCTTTCTTTTTAGAATTGTTGAATAGTATTCCACAGTATGTATGCGCCACAGTTTAAGCATTCACCTGAACATCTGTGCTGTTTCCCATTTGTGGCTATTACAAATAAGGCTGCTAAGAACATTTTTGTACAGTTTTTTTTTTTTTTTTTTTGTAGGGACATAACTTTTCTCTTTTTCTGGGATAAATGCCCAGCAATATGATTGCTGGATGGTATGGTAACTGTATGTTTAGTGTTTGAAGAAACTGCTAAAGTGTTTCCCAGACAGGCTGTACCATTTTACTTTTTAAACAGCAGTACATGAAATATTCAGTCTCTTGGCATCCTTACCAGCATTTAGTAATTGTCACTATTTTTTTTTTAAATTTTAGCTATTCTATTAGATATGTAGTAATGGTCTGGTGGACTGTTATCCTAACTAATATAGTATGGATCTTGAAGTAATTTTAAAAGTTGCAAAGTTAGACCTAGAACTATGAAGTGTGTTTATTCCTGATTATCCATTTTACATCTCCCCCATCCTTCTCCTCTTTGTGGTGCTGGGGATCAAACCCAGGGCCTTGAGCATGCCAGGCAAGTGCTCTACCACTGAGCTATGGCTGTCCTCCCAACCCCCCTGCACCCCGACCTTATCTATTACATCTCAATATAATATTTATTGTTTGTTTGTTGGGACACATAAACTCAGTGGTTAGAGTAGGGAGCTAGTGTGGTTTATAGGTTTTGTTCCTATTTGTTCATTTAATTGTAGTACTTTATAAAGAATCAACACTTTACAAATGTGCAGACCAATATCATGGGCTGAATCAAATAAGAGGAAGGATGACATAGTGAAATTCTGCCATGCATAAGAATACTACTTATGTTTCCACTTATATATCCTATAATATAATGTTAAATTAGAATTTGAATTCCATATAGATGGTTCATTTTTCTTGATCTATACCTTGTACTTAAAGCTAAATGGCTGAACCAAAAATACTTCTTTGAAAGGAAAAAACCTGCATCATTATTACATTCGGTAAATCCTAAGGGTCCAAGTGGAGTTTTTATTTCCTTCTATTAAAGAATGTATGTATGTATATTATATTCATATTAACTCTTAAGTAAGATTAGATTTCTAATCTTATTTAAATCTGGGTATGTTAACTTCAATGTGTTAGTGATGTTTAATGAAATTGCAGGGGTTTTTGGCTCATGGTTGCTTTGGTTAGTGGGAGCCATAAAATGATGGAACAATAAAATTTTAGGGCAGTGGTTAGTTCAGGGCAGAAAAATTTCTAAAACGTGGGGCTTATTCCTGGGCACTTTTGGAATAGAAAATTTCCAAAATATATGACTTTTAAACGATTATCTCCATTCAGCCTAGCAGTTGTAATTTATGGCTCTTCACTCTCACTGAAGATATTTTATGCATGCATATTTCTCTCTGAATGTTGATAGTTAGTATATGTCAGTGATAACAGAATGATAGAATGAGCTAGTTACCTTCTGTTCTTGTATTTAAGTTTATTTATTTGGCTACCTTCCTTAAAGGATCTTTTTTTCCTAACTATTTCAAAAAGAAACAAATAAACCACCACTTGTGGGACTGAAAACTTCATGTAAATGAATTATGACTCTATTTACTTTAAGAAACAGTTTTGAAATTCATTAACTGTGCTTAATTATGTCAGCTTATTTACTTCATAGGTCCTAAGATCTGTTTTATTGGTTATATGTCACATACAGAATAGAAAAGGTAAAGAAGGTAGACAAAACTCGTAGCTGGGGGAAAAACCAAGTAGTATGTTAAAAGGAATTTGATTAAGGAGACCTATAATGATCGATGAGATTATCATAGAGAAATTATTTGATGGGACAGTTCTATAAACTCAAGATATACTTTGCATGTAAAATAAAGATATGCTTTATTTATTTGTTTTTGTGGTACTGGGGATCAAACTTAGGGTGCTTTACCACCGAGTGACATTCCCAGTCCTTTTTATTTTTTTGTTTTGAGAAAGGGTCTCCATAAGTTGTGCAGGTTGGCCTTGGACTTGAAATCGTCTTGCCTCAGGGTAGCTGGTATTACAAGCGTTACCCGCTTGCACACAATTCTTTTTTAAAACAAGGCAAACATATATCATGAATTAGTTCATTTCTTCAACAAGTATTTGAATGTGTCTGATATGGCAGAAGTTTTAGGCACTGGTAATGCAGTAGAGAAAATGCAAAATTTCACCTTCATGTGCTTATGTTATAGCAGGAGAGACAGGTGATAAATAAATAAAACGTGGTGTGTTATATGGTTGAAGTGCTTGTTTGGGTAGTGGATTTGATCCTGATAGTCAGGGAAAGCTTCACCAAAAAGGTGATGTTATAGCAGAGACGTGAAGTAGGTGAATGAATGTGCCATGAGGAAATCTAGGGTTCATTGTTCTGAAGTGAGATCCTCCTTAGTGTCTTTGAGGAACACCAAGGAATCAGAGCATATGGAAAATAATAATCAAGGAGGAGGACAGCCAGCTCACTCATGAAGTATAGGTTGTTATGTAGGTGGCTTTTATTCAGCTTTAGATGAGAAGCTAAGAAAGAATTTGAGATGTGATCACAATTTTTTTTTTTTTTTTTTTACATTAGCATCACTTCACCTGCTGTGTTGAGACTGCAGGGTACAAGGATGGGAGGTGCTGGTGGTTCTGAATAGAGTGGTTGTAGTGAGGGTGTTGAGGAGGCTTTGGATTCTGAATACACTTTGAGGTATAGCCAGTAGCATTTGTTGAGGGATTGGAATGTGAAATGTGTGTATGAGAGAGGAATTAAAGACGATTGTAGGATTTTGGCCTTGGTAGGTAGCTATAAAAACAGAGTTGCTATTAACTGAGGTGGGAAAGACTGTAGGAGCAAGAAGACAGGGGTTCACTTTTGGACGTGTCGTCAAGTTGGAGAATCTTATTAGGATATGTTGGTTGGGAGCTGGATATGTGAGTTTGAAGTTCAGAAGAGAGCCCTAAGGGAGAAGTTGGGAAACTGTCAATGTGTAGATGGTCTTTAAAGCTGAAAGACTTGAGATCAGTGAGGGAAGGAATGTCACTGGGGGAAAGGAGTGCAAGGACTAACTCAGCTCTGGGTATGTTAACATTTAAAGTTTAAAAAAAAAAAGAGGAAGAAGAAAAATAAAGCCAGTGAAGTAGAAGAAAAGTCAGGAAAGTATGAAGACTTGGAGGCCAAGTAAAGAAGTATTTCAAGGAGGAAGTATAAAGTTTGCTAAATGCTGCTGATGATTCCAAGAATATGAAGATTAGGAATTGACACTTGGTTTAGCAATGGGGAGATTATTGATGACCTGTCAAGAACAGTTTGTGAGGTACCTAGAACACTTTTCTATAGAATATAGGGACATAGGTAATGCTATAAATAAGAACACTCTTAACTGGGAGAGATTATATATTTCTTCAAAATTTACAGCCAGTAAATGGGAGAGCTGGGTCCTTCCTTACTGTGACTCTCAAACCTTCACACTTTACCTAACATATTTTACTGTTCCCCTGATTAATTTGAGAGTTCAATTTCTAGTTTGGGAAATCATGTTTGTTTCTTCTTCTTTTAGGTAGTTTAATTCAGTTTATACACAGACATTTCACTGTCCAGTGTAGAATTTTGTGTGAGGGGAAAAGAAGAGAAATGTTTGGAGGTGCAGGTGAAATGAGAGGTGGGTCGCAGGAGAAAGTCACAGTTGATTGTGTCCTCAATAAAGTCTTGGAAGGCATAGTTTACTTTGAGCTTAATAACTGTTCAGATCCATGTCGATTGGTAATGGATAGAGCTTAAGTGGAAGAGCTCAGACATCCTAATGGCAGCTGCAGAAGTTTAAAACATGATTTTTATGTCTCAAAATCTATGAATCACTTTGAAAATTGTGATTTATTTTTGACCAGCTAGCTCTGCAGTTCTTCAAATCCTGTAACTTATGTGCTCGGGGCTGTTTTAGCGATAAGAAATAAGTGTAGTCTCCTGTTACCATCTGCTCATTCCACATGTTCTTTTGAAACTGAATACTGGAACTTCCTTTAACAAAGCAGTTCTAAAGTGTCAGGTTCATTGAGAATGTATTATTTGCCACCCAAATAAGAAAGTATAATCTATTTTAGCTGCTTAAGTGTTCAGAAGGTTGTGTCCCTGACAACTGTTTAATTCCAGAAACCCTTCTTTCTTCAAGTAAGCAGCTGAATACTGTAATTTCTTCAGTACCATAACTGTGTTATGGTTTAAATGTGAGGTGTCCCTCTGGAGCTCCTGTGTTAATGCAGGAACATTCAGAGGGGAAATGATTGGATTGCGAGAGCTATAACTGAATAAGTCCATCCTAGTTTGAGTGGGCTGACTGGGTAGTAATGTAGGCAGGTGAAAGTAGGTCACTAGGGACATGGCCCAGAAAGGTGCATGTTTCCTGAGGTCCCTTCCCCTTCCTCTCTCTCTGCTTGCAAGCTGCTGTGAGGTGAGCATTGCTCCTCCACCATGCCCTTCTGCCTCATCTTGGGCACAGAGCAATGGAATTGGTGGACCAGGGATTGAACTCTGAAACTGTCATCCAAAATAAACTTTCTTCTTCTAAGTTGTCCTTGTTAGGTATTTTGGTCACAGCAACAAAAAGCTGAATGAGACAGCATGTTTTATGGTCTGACTAACTCATTGCACTGTAATAAACAAAGTCTTCATTATCTGTTTCAGTTTTTTTTTTTCACCAAATCTTCAATAAATTGGTGCCAAATGCATGAGCAAAACAAAAATTAGTAATCTTAATGGCCACTTCCTTTATCACATCATACTGTGATCTTGACTTGGACATGTTGTTTTGACAAATGATGTTGGAATGCTCTCTGACCATTTGAATAAAGCTTTGCAAGCTTTTCTTCCTTCATTGCTGCTGTGGCAAGAACATGTAGCTATTTTGTTTAGTCTCTGCTTCTCTTATTCCCTAGTGGTAAGAGGGTAATTGAGGCCTACTCGTGGGAGAGGGTTTGAGTTTGTTTTTTTTCACAAGTCACAGGGGCCTGCCTGGTGCAGAGGAAGTACACAGACTGGGAAAATATCGATATTCCCATGAAAATGCTATGAACTTAGGATAGAAATATATCTTACTTTGCGTTTGAAAGTTTGAAAAACAATGTGGAAAAATTAACATTGATCTGACACTTGATTTTTTAAATATATAATCTTAAAGTATTTTGTAGTTTTTAGAAATCATATGAGATACCAATATCATGTGGGATATTGTGTAACAGAATAATCTTATCAGAATATTACTCCTTAGGTTATTGATAGTTTCAAAGGGAAAAACACTGAGTTACAGTGGAAATATCTGATAGCCACTACTTAAACAATGGTCAAGCTGGCATCACTGATATTAGGGCAGTGTGACATTATATGCTTCCCGGGGTGATACAGTGCGAAGCATGTATCACCTGTGGAGTGTTCTTGCTAGAATGTTGACTTAGGCTTAATGAAGCCTTTACATTCAATTTTCAGTTTATAAGAAAAACAGATGATCATCATAAAAAGTCAGAAAAGTCTGAAATTTGGAAGATTGGACAAGCAATTGGCTTTGTATTCTTTTTTAAAGCTAATATTAAAGGCAGGCATGGTGGCACACACCTGTAATCCCAGTTGTTTAGAAGGCTGAGGCAGGAGGATTGCAAGCTCAAAGGCATCCTCAGCAATTTTGGGAGGCATGTCTCAAAAATAAAAAGCACTGGGGATGTTCCTCAGTGGTTAAGCACCTCCTGGTATGAATAAATAAATAGTTTTTTTTCTGGAACTAAAGAGACATAACAACTGTTTTAGTGTGTTTGGGCTTCCATAACAAAATGCCATAGAATGTATGGCTTAAACAACAGTTTATTTTCTCATAGTTCTGAGGCTGAAGTCCCATATAAACTTGTTGTTTTTTTTTTTTTTTCCTGGTGAGGGCTGTTCTCTTGGCTTGCAGATGACTGCCTTCTTACTGTGTCCTTATGATGGTGGGGAGCTAGAGACTTCTTGTGTCTTTTTCTCTTATAAGAGCCCTGGCCCTATCACCTTAGAGTGCTGCCCTTTTGACCCATTTAACCTTATAACCTCCTGTTTCCAACTACAGTCATATTGGGGTTAGGCTTCAAAGTATGAATTTTGGGAGGACACAGACATCAAGTTTATAACAACCAACAAGTACCTAAAACCTGAGAATTTAAAGGTCTGGGGAAAAAAGTTAGAAAAGATATTTTGTAGATAATCGAAGGAATTTGAATACAGACTCAATTGTAGATGCTCTTAGAGAATTATTATAGTGTTGATGATGGGGACTGTGACACTTGTATTGTGTTTTTGAAGGAGAATGCCCTGTTCTTAAGTTCTGCATTTAAAGTATTTAGGGGTGAATTGTCATGCTATTTGTTGGTTATTTTCAAATGATTCAGTGAAAATAAATAAGTAAATCAAATGTCCATATATACATGTGTGTATAAATATCCACATGCATGTCTGTCTACAAAGCATATATGTAGATGTTCACATTGACAAGGGAAATATGAAAATATATTTGTTGAATAATCTTTATACTATTCTTTGCACACTTTGTATAGTTGAGATTTCTCAGTAAAAATATGGGAGAGGGGAGTCGGAAAAAAGTAAAGTTTGTCTTATGCTTTTTTAAATGGCACAACTGGAAAAAAAAACAAACGTAAGGGCAGATCAGAGTAAAAGATCTTTGTTTTGAATTTTTCTTAACGAATTTTAGGCGTTCATGTATGTAGTGAAGAAAACTGAAAAAATAAGAGGAGGATAATTGGGAAATTACACTGAATCAGAAAAAAAAAAAAAAAAGAGTGTTCAGGATGCACAGATAATCACCAGAGTCAAATTAGCACCTGCCTAGGCCACAAAGGATGAGTGAATGTGGGGAGAATAGATGTTAATAGTCAAGGGCAAAGCATCCTCTTTCCTCACTTCTTCTGTAAGGCATAGGGTCTCTACAATGTTGGAAAACTCTGTCCTGGAGTAAGTATCATTACAGAGAAACCGTTGATCTCTTCATGTAGTGGTGTATCTTGAGTGTCCTTAAATGATGTCTGTTTGAGGGTAGGAACTCTAGAGCATGGGAGGCTTTCTGTGGTAAAGAAATGGAAGCACTAGGTTAAAGATCACAAGTTTCAAGATGTGCATTGTACTAGAGAATGAATTATCCATGAGCAGGAGCAAGCGAAGGCAAATAACAGGTGCAAGTGTGTTGGACAAAAATGAGATGTCAAAGGGGGAAGATGGCGGCGAGGGGAGTGCATTACCCCCGTGTGCTGCTTCTCTGTGTGGGAGTATGACAAGTCAGGACGGCTAAAGGATATCTTGTTAGGAATTTCCAGCAATAGTGGGGTGCTCCGGAACCTGGAGGAAGGATTTCCATCGCACGAGGATCGGCTACGGGGACTCAAACGCGAGAGGTTTGTCGCACGGAGGGTAACTGCTTATTCAGCAAATCGCCCCGCGGCGAAAGTCTGCAGTGTGCGCTGGGATAGAGACGCAGGGTTACAGCGCTGCAGTTTCTGCCAGCCGCGAAAGCACCGTACTCAGGGCTGAAT
>NW_025999990.1:12356173-12428287 GCF_001458135.2 Marmota marmota marmota | reverse complement strand
GGAGGATGGGAAAGGCAGCGGAGCACAACAGACACTAGTATGGCAATTTGTAAATCAATGGATGTGAAACTGATGTGATTCTGCTATCTGTGTATGGGGTGAGGGGGGGAGTTCATAACCCACTTGAATCAAAGTGTGGAATATGATATGTCAAGAAATTTGTAATGTTTTGAACAACCCACAATAAAAAAAATTAAAAAAAAAAAAAAAATGAGATGTCAATATTTTTGAAAGACAAAGACTCACTTAATAGAAATGGATTGAAATGATAATGAGAGCATGATTAAGGGAGGAAGAGCCTTGGCAGAGTCTTGGGGGAATTAGGTTTAGCAAACAAGAAGAGATGTTTTTTCCTCTAAAGAATTAAACTAAAAATGTGTGTTAAACCTTTAATATAGTTCTTGGCGCACAGTGGGAGCTTAATAAATGTTAGGTACTCTTCTTTTCTGTTTGTTCATTCAATAAATAATACATATTGACCCTTTTAAGTCAATAAAAATTTTGAGGTGCTATAATTATCTCATATTCTGGTGGAATGCAGTTTGCTTGATAATTAAATAACAAAGACTCTGGCCTTATATTTTATCCTGGAGGAACACAGGCTGGTGAAACAGATGAATTTGTAAACAGATAACTACACACGGGATGATAAGTATTTTGAATTAAACCTTTGGAAGGTGGAATAAAAATATGGTCGCTGGATGGGCTGGGGTGTGGCTCAGCGGTAGAGTGCTCGCCTAGCACGTTCAAGGCCTTAGGTTCGATCCTCAGCACCATATACAAATAAACAAAATAAAAAACTATTGTGTCCAACTAAAAAATAAGTATTTTAAAAAAATATGGTCACTGGAGTAGTGAAGCCCTGGGTTCACCAGGGGTACACACAACACCCCCAGCGCTGGACATGGGATTTGTCAAAGCATCCACAGCACAGGGGCTTGCCGTGGGGTTTGCCAGGGTCCCCACAGCAGAGGGGCTAGCCTTTGCAAAGATTATAGACCTAAGATAATTCTTGCTAAAGTTAAATATATTTTGAAAACCTTATGGTGGGGGGTGTAGCTCAGAATAGAGCACTTGTCTCGCATGCCCAAGGCCTTGAATTCCATCTGCACTGCCAAAAACAGAAAATGAAAAACAAAAAAAGAAGACACTACATTGTGGCCATGTGTATAACTTTAAAACAGAATAAAGGAACCTGGTGAATCAGGGCCACTTTATTAACTGCATTTTAATAGAAAACACAAAGGCAGGGGAAAAACCAACAGGATCCAAGAATTCATCTTGAAAATTAAGACTTCATTCAACCCAGATCCTTCCTTCTATTCTCCCTCTTCAGAGATGGTCCTTATTACTGTTTTATGTTTGATGTTATTCAGAATTATTTGAAGTGTGCACTCGGGCATGGGCATACATCTGAATGTGTGTGTGTGTGTGTGTGTGTGCATGCACACATACCCACTGTGTTTTGGAGATTGTCTTATATGGCAGTATTCCATTGTAGAACTTTACCATAATTTATTTAATTCATTCCTCATTGATGGATGTTGAGGTTCTTTTCTATGTGTCTTTTAAGAATTATAGGGGGCTGGGGTTGTGGCTTAGTGATAGATAGAGCACTTGCCTAGCATGCGTGAGGCACTGGGTTTAAAAATAAAACAAAATACAATAAAGGTATTATGTCCATCTTCTATCTATCTATCTATCTATCTATGAAGAATTATAGAATTCTTAAACACACAAAAATAGAAAAGATAATGTAATGAACACTCTTGCACTAAAAGATCTCCAGTATTTATTTTCACAGTTTAGGTTCATGGGTGAGTAAGTAGATTCTGAGATGGAGATTAGTACTTGGTTTAATAGGGAGTTCTCTTGGGATCAACACTCAGAGAAAGGAAGCAGGTTTGGCCCAGGGTGAAAGTTGTGTTTTCATAAGTTTCAAAGAAATCTCAGTTGACCCTAGGGGCAGTTCTGAATGTAGAATGAGCCTTCAGGGATATCCTGAATTGGTGAGGAGACTGGGCCTTTGTATTTCTGCATCAGTCCTTGGATGTGGGATGTGTCCTGAGGAAGGGGCAAGAGCTTGGGCAAGTCATCTCTGGTTGGCTGAGGTTGTGGGTGCTGATGACCCATACCTATGTGCCAGGAGCTCTCTTCCTAGGTGGGTGGTAAGTCCTTCATTCCTGAAGAAGGATGTGTTTCATTTCCCTCCCCTCCAACAACTCTTGCCCCAGATTCTCTTCCCTCTCTCAAGTGCCACTGATTCCAGCCAGCATGTGACTTTATACTGTAAGCACTACAGTTCCACTTATATTTCAGTGAGCAATGTGTTTTGGTAAATTCTTGATTAACCAGATTGCCAGGATAATGAAATTTCTTGTAAATGGAATTTTGTGGCAAACAAAGACAATGTGGACTAGTGAGGAGATTTTCATTTTAGGAATCAGAGGATCTGTATGCACCTCTGAACTCTGGCAGCAGTTTGCTGTGTGAGCTCAAAAGAGATTCTAATGGACCTAAATCCTAAATACCACCTGAATAAAAGTCTGCAGGATGGAAATGAGCTATACTTTTCTCCATTCGAGATTGGGAAACTGGATTTTTTTTTTATTCCAACTACAAAAGGCTTTCTTTTTCAAACAATTAAACATAAAAAACAAAAGCAAAACAGCACTGACCCATCTCATAAACTTTTGAAATGACTGGTTTGGCAAAGGCTAATTGCATTCCTGCCAGTCACATGGGACACTTGTTATTGAGATCTCTTGTGCCATGTTGGGACCAGATTTTCTAAGGTATAATTTCTTTGAGACTCTTGCCTCCTTCCATTCTCACTCTCCTTTCTCCTTCTGCTTCTGCTTCCCTCCTTTCTCTTCTCACTCATCTTGGAAGGCTCATTCTTGTCCGTGACCTTACATACTTCATCAGCCCCTGGAATTTATTGTTCTTTCTTTATGTCTTATTTTTTCTTTTACTGTCTTAGCTCTCATCATTTTAGTTAAGTTTCTTATCATTCTGCACCCAGGCTTATTACAGTAGCATTATATCTGGTGTCTCAGCAATTTTGCGTTAACCTAAGCTTTATACTGTCTTAAAAACAACATATTACTACTCTGTTTACATATATACTTATTGGACCATTAAATCTCACAATTTGGCTTAGTTGAAAATCAATATGAATCTTTGTGGTATTCTCACCTTTCACAAACCTTATAGTTAGTAAATTCTGGTTAAGTATAGAATAATTTATCTTAGTATTAAGGTAAATTCAGGTATTAGAATCTGAATTTATTGAGGACTTCTATGGGAATTAGTATCATGATCATAGTACCCACCCATTTTTTTACTTAGAGTTGTTAGTATTTAAAAATACTTTTTCTTTTCTTTGATTCTGAGAGTACCATTGTATAAAACCTGTATCAAAACTCATATTGCATCCTTATCAACCTGATGTGTTAAACACCAAGTCTGTTGTATCTCTGAAATTATTTTCATGTTCATATTATTGTTCTCATACTCACCAACAAACTTTATAATATATTTATTAAAGACATCCTATATGGCTGACACTATGTTAAGAATCATATGGTTGTGAATATATAGATTGTAGTTCTTGTTCTTAAGAAGCTTAAAGAGCAATATGGGAGAGAGCTCTTAAACAGAGAGGCTGGAATTAAGTAGTGAGAAGTCAGGTAAAATCCAGCTTCTTTAAACTGGCTTAGCCTGCACGTTATGTTCTGATGCATAAATAAGACACTGCCCTGTGGGTTCTTCTCTCCTCATTCTGCCTGTTCATTCCTATTGTGAGCCCTACTATTTTCTGCCAAGAAGGAATAGAAATCTTAACTCTGGGGCTTTCAACATGTGATTCCTTGAGCTTCTTCCTTGATTCATTTCTACTCATTCTATTCATTTCTTTCTTTCTTTTTTTTTTAATGGATCTTTCTTTTAATTTATTTATCATGTGGTGCTGAGTATAGAACCCAGGGCCTCACACTTTCCAGGTAAGTGCTCTACCACTGAGCCACAACTCCAGCCCTCATTCCATTCATTTCTTTTTTTAGACTTCCCATTTTGTTTATTTATTTACTCATTTATTCTAATTTGTTTTATATGACAACAAAATGCATTACATTTCAGATTACAAATATAGAACACAATTTTTCATATTTCTGGTTGTACATCAATTATAGTCACACCATTCGTGTCTTCATACATGTACTTAGGGTGATGATGTCTATCTCATTCTACTGTCTTTTCTACCCCCATGTCCCTCCTTCCTCTCCTACCTCTTTCCCTATCTAAAGTTTGTCTAATCCTCCCATGCTCCCTGGCCCCAACCCTATTATAAATCAGCATCCTTATATAAGAGAAAACATCTGGCATTTGGTTTTTTGGGATTGGCGAACTTCACTTAGCATTATATTCTTTAACTCTACCCATTTACCTGAAAATGCCATAATTTTATTCTGCTTTAATAATATTATTAAATTAAATAATAATAATATTGAATAATATTCCATTGTGTGCTTTCTTTATCCATTCATCGACTGAAGGGCATCTAGGTTAATTCCACAGTTTAGCTATTGTGAATTGTGCTGCTATAAACATTGATGTGGCTGTGTCCCTGTAGTATGCAGTTTTTAAGTCCTTTGAGTATACACTGAGGAGTAGGATAGCTGGGTCAAAAATCTTAACACCAAAAAAACCCCAAATAACCCAATCAATAAATGGGCCAATGAACTGAACAGACACTTCTCAGAAGATGATGTACAATCAATCAACAAATATATGAACAAATGTTCAACATCTCTAGCAATTAGAGAAATGCAAATCAAAACTACTTTAAGATGTCATCTCATTCCATTTATTTCTTAGGGAAATCCTTCCTGGACGCCTGAAATCTTGGTTAGGGAATCCATCTTTTGTGCTTTCATGTCTTAAGACGATGGTAGTTGTTAGTTTGCATGTTGTGTAAGCCACATTGGATTTTGTGTCACTTTTTATTCCTTGTAATATTCTACACCTACCACCATGTAGGCTTACAATGGAAACTTGGGAAATGCTGCTCTAAAATATATATGAATTATTGTTATTTTAAGATCAGAACTTAATTTGAAAGTTATTTTAGTATTGAGATGAAAGTTTGTAATATTTCTAATAAATCATGCAGAACAAATTGCCATATTTGCACTGTAAATTTCCATAATTTGAATTGCATTATTCAGCAGTACTTTTATGTTGTGGCAGAAAGTGAATGAAAGATGTTGACCTGTTGAAAAGTCCAACCTTACTAAATGTTAAGTGATAGTGCTGGAAGAAACCAGTAGATGTGCAAGCAGGGTGTGAACTAGCAAAATCTGTTTTTTTAAAAAATAATCTTTACTGAGCATCTGCCATGTGCTGGGTGTTATGCTAGTTGCATTTCATCTGTGGTCCCTAAATCTTCATCTTTATGAAAGCTTTCTGAGAGGAGCTGTTATTATCCCTCCTTGTGGGAAAATGAGTACTTCAGAGAGAATTTTGCTGAAATCACATTGAAGAGCCAAAAATTGAATATAGGTCTTCTGATTGTCAGTCTAATGTTTTTTAGTTATTATTTTCGTTGTTGACTGAAGTACAATTTTATTATTTCTATAAAGAACTAAGAAATATACCTGAAATTAAAGTCATCAAGAGATGACCAACATTTTCTCCCTTAAGATCCCTTTTTTTGATTCGATTTTTTTGACTTAAAATTTTTATTAGTTATAGTCTTGATGAGAAAACTAAGCCTTAGAAATAAGATGGTGTGATCAAAGACTACAGAATTAGTGGCAGAAGGAGAAAGTAGGATCTAGAACTCTTGATGTTTGACTTCGGAACTTTATCTTTTAAACATTTTTGGTAGACATCTCTAAGTGTAACATGATCCAGATTTTGATATGAACACAAATGCAAATGGAATGTTCATAGTATTCATCTGTTTTTAAGAAGCATTTAGTCTTAGAATATATCAAATTTGTTAGATAATGCTAAAATTTGAAATACAGCATTTCCCTGAATGTCTTAGTTATAAAATATAATAAAATATAGATTTATTACATGTGTGATTTTGTTTTGAAGTTTCTGTTAAAGTTAATACCATACATATTGTTTAGATTTTGGCTTGCTCATTTTTGCTTTTGTCTTTTTCCATGAAAATAGTTTTTTTTTGTTTGTTTTTTTTAAAATTTCAGTGAATACTGTTCTGTGACTTATTTAATATAAAACTTTTTTGGGATATATCCAGTTTTCTTCAAACAATAGATGATAATGTTGGAAACATTGAGAATGGATTATTAACAAATAAATAGAATAGTTGAATGTTGACATCTGAAAAACTACATGCTCCACATTTTCACTGACCTTTTTTCCCTTTAGGAAAAACTCTCTTACGGTGCCAATTTAGAATGTCTTGGCTTATTGGTTATTGAGAGAAATTCAAATTTAAATATCTATGCTCTAATCAATGATTAGATCCTGTCTAATTTGCCCATTTTGGGGTTACATTAGTTGCTTAGACCTAGATTTAAGGGGCTGCTGCTTCACTGGTAGTCTTGTTTAATCCTTCTTAGAAGCATTTGTGCTGTCGTCATAAACTCTGTTATCCTTTATTTCACATTATTTCATTGTTGCTTCTGTGGATTTTCTAGTTTCAATTTTATTTTGTTATAAGGTTTTTAAAGTTTAAGAAAAAAATATTGTAGACATTTAGTGCCATATGCAGCTTGGTCCTGGATCCCTTGATTTCTCTTTCATCCAGGCAGAATGCCCTCCCTTCCAGTCCTCAGGAGCCTGGAGAAATGGTGTTCTTTGCAGTGCTCCCCAGGAGGTGTTCAATGCCTTGGGCTTGTTTATTTACAGGAGAGAAACCTTCTTTGGTGATGTAATTGAAAGCTGAGGGTTGTCACCATGGAAAAATGAGCTCCTTCCAGATTCTCTTTTCCAGAAAGTCATTGTTGGATATGCTTCACAGCCAAAAAACATGCTGTTCCAAATTTATTAAAATTGGCTCATAGCTTAGTTCTGTTTTCTAATATCAAATAGGAATATGGAAATGCTTATTAGTGTGATGGTAGTTTATGAAACTGTCATGACACAAATAGGGCAAGTAGCGTTTTCTTAATAGGAAGTGGTTATTTTGAATAATAATAATAATAATAATAATAATTATTATTATTATTTGGCAGTATTGGGGATTGAACTCAGGGTTGCTCTACCTGTGAGCTACATCCCCAACCCTTTTAATTTTTTAAAATTTTGATATAGAGTCTCACTAAGTTGCTGGTTTCAAACTTGGGATCCTTCTGCTTAGCCTCCTGAGGCACTGGGGTAACAGGCATGTGCCACTGTGCCAGGTGTATTTTGAATGTTTTCTTTAAATGTGTACCTTGTACTTGAGCAAAAATGATGAGTTGTTTTTTGGGGGGGATAGGTGGGAACCAAATTGATGAAAGCTATGCTTTTAACAATAGCAAAAAAGGATATAATATGGGTGGTTTTGGGTAAGCATTCCAGTGTTCTTCATATTTTTTTACTTGATTCATTTTCTTTTTCATGATCTTTTCTTTGGATTGACCATCTGTCAGACTGTAGGTGACTCCTAATAAGATCTGTCAGAGTCCACTTTTCTGTGGAGCCCTCTTTGTCTATTCTAGTCTTTCTAACTTCTCTGAACTTGTCTATTATTTTTTCCTTAATCACATAATTTATAACAATTAAATGTTGTTTTACCAATTAAATTTTAATTTTGTTAATGAAGGAATAATTCTTTCTGTTTGTACTCTTCTTTAAGAGGTATATTCTAGTATATGCTGGTTAATTATCTCAAATCTAAATCCTCTCATATTATGGAGATAAGAGTCTGAAAAGAAATTCTTTCTCCTAAGATTTAGGACTTAACATGGAAGGATGTCTGTGACCTTTGGACATAACAGGTTTGGAATAAATGTGTCCAAATGAGTTTCTCACTGAGCATACTCTGTTGAATGTTTAGCACACTATAAAATGTCCTGAGTTCTTGGGCATTGCTATTTACTACTTTTTGGAGACATGGACTCCATCTCTTGTCACTTCATGACACTTTGCCTCAGTGACTCTGTGGAAGAAGAAGTGATCATAGTACTTATCTTATGATTTTTTGAAGGAATAATTGAAATCATTTTTATTTATATATATATATATATATATATATATATATACAATGCTTGGAAGAATTCCTGGCATTTCTAAAATTCTTGATAATTCTGGTCTGGCGGTGGGGATATAATTAATCTGTGTGGACTTGCTGAGCACTGTTTTTGTATTTGATTTGAATTATTTGAGGAGGCAGATGATTTGGGGTTAGAGGGCAGGATTTGCACTTGGGCTCCTTGACTTGCTGCTTCTGGGTTTTAGGGTGAATATGTTTATGCCTCATTTTATACCCTGCCAGCCTGGAAAGACTATTTTGAGATTTAAAATGAAATATATATATATATATATATATATATATATATATATACACACACACACACAAAAGTGCATCATCTATATAGTACTAAATATGAGTATTGAATCATTGACTTTTCACTAGCAAATTTTAAAAATCGTGAATGCCTGCAGTGAAGATTTGTGTCTAATTTTTTAATTAAAGAATCTAGGATGTGATAAATTAGTCATATTTGTTTGGAAATAACACATTTTTAAGTGGTCAGAATATACTACCAGGAATATATGCTTATTTTCAAACTGTACAACTTGGCTTTGTAATAAAGATATATAACATGTTTTAGAGGCTAATATTGTAATATCATATTATTCTTATAACATTTTCAGGTTTGAAAACACAATGGCAGGAAACAGCCTTGTTCTACCCATTGTGCTTTGGGGACGCAAAGCACCAACACATTGTGTCTCCGCTGTGCTTTTAACAGATGATGGGGCCACAATTGTAACTGGATGCCATGATGGTCAAATATGTCTCTGGGATCTTTCAGTAGAATTAGAAGTGAGTACTGAATTGTCTGTTGTACATCCTAAATTCAAGAAGCTACTTATTAGAAAATTACACAGTACTGGAATTATACTTGAATTCGTAATACTTTTCTGCAAAATATGTTATGGTTAAATTACTTGTATGCAGATTATCTGTTTACATTATTATAATTGATGTCTGCTGGTTTTTAGCAATTTTTGAATATAATGTCTACTATAAGTCACTTAATATTTATTATATTTAGGATATTTAAAAAGATTATAATACATAAAGAAAGAGATTTCTGCATGTATTGACAAACAGTATAAGGGGATGTGGCTTAGTGATAGAGCACTTGCCTTGCATATGTAAGGTTCCGGGTTCAGTCCTCAGCACTGTAGAAAACAACAGACAGACAAAAAACAGTTCGAAACATACCTTCTAAAGTAAATGTTTTGAAGATGGCATAACTTTTTTATAAAAATCACATAGGGATTTCTAAAATCACTATGTATTTATTGTTATTCCTTTGCCCATTTAGAAAAAAAAATTAAGGCTTTTTCTTTGCTTATGTTTTAATATTGGTTATTTTTTGATTATTGGTTTATAGAATTTCTTTTTCTTTTTCTTCTGTTTTCAGTGTTGCTAGGGATTGAACACAGGACTTCATGCATGGTAGGCAAGCACTCTACCACTGAGATATGTCCCCAGCACTGAACTGTAGGAATTCTCTATATGTTCTCGGTACAGATCCATTAACAGATATTTAACTTGCAAATATCTTTTCCCATTTTGTGCATTATTTTTCACTTTCTGGATGTTATTTCTTTCTTTTCTTTTTTAAAAATATTTTTTAGTTGTGAGTGGATCTTTTATTTATTTATAGGGTGCTAAGGATCAAACTCAGGGCCTCAAATATGTCAGGCAAGCGCTGTACCACTGAACCACGACTCCAGCCCCTTGATGTTGTTTTTTAAAGCACAAAGTATTTTAATATTGATGAAGTCTAAATTATCTAGTTTCCTTTTATTTTGTTTTTGTTAAGGAGATTATTCTCTCATTGAATGGTGTTGGTACTCTTGTGAAAAATAAGTTGAGTATAGATGCATGGATCTTTATCTGAGTCTCAATTCTATTCCTTTGTTTTCTATGTCTGTTCCTATACCATGTAATACTGTCTTGATTATTATTGCTTTATATTAAATTTTGAAATTGAAATATATGAATTCTTCAATATTGCTCTTATTTTTTACGATTGTTTTGGCTATATAAGGGTCACTTGAATTTTCATACAGATTTTAGGATCAACTTGTCAATATCTATAAAGAAATCATTTGGGTTTTTGATAGGGAATATATTGAATTTATGTATCAGTGTAGGGAATATTGCCATATTAAGTTTTATGATGTGTGAACATAGGGTACCTTTCCATTTATTTAGATATTAATTTTTTCCGACATTATTTTGTAGTTTTCAGAGTATAAATTTTATACTTCTTTAATGACATTTATTTCTCAGAATTTAGTTTCTAATCTGTTACAAATAGAATCATTTTATTTTCTGTTGTTCATTGATAAGGTATAGAAATGCGATTGAATTTGATATTGATGATTGATGATTTTTATGAGAGAGGTGACAGTTGAAATGAAGTGCACAGCACTCAGGTTGATAAGAGCAAGAAACCATTCACAGTGATAGGGAACCTTAAGTGTATGAATGCAGGTAGGTTGGTTGCTCTTTATGTAGAAATGCGGAAATTTCTTCATGCTTCTACAATTTTTTTTTTTTTCAGAAAAATAAACAAGGTCCTCAGTTGACAGTGAGGACAGGGGAGTTCCCGCTGGAGGTTTAAGGAGAGATAAGTTGCTTACCTGGGAGGTTTGGGAGTATGAATAGACTAGAGAAATTAGGCAGGACTGCTGGATAGCACTCAAGAATTCTGAAAAATTAGATGTCATCAATTGCATATGAAAACAGATGGTGGTGTAGTGTTTCCACCCACCTTCAGTTTCTTGGGTATAAGTCCCAGCCAAAGAGAGAGCCAGGTTTAACTAGGATAAAGTTTTCCTAGCAAGCTTAACAGGGGAGAGATTGCACTTACGGCTTGATTGTTTTATGCAGGGTAGTAATTATGATGTACCGTGGACTTTTAAGTTGGGTAGTGGGGTTGAAGGATAATGGATAGTGCAGTTGTGGTAGAATGAGATGGAATTGAGGTTTTAGGGGGACTGAAGAATTGTTGGGACTTGAAATGGAGGGAATTAAAATGGCAGGAGGTAGTGATTAGAAGGAGAGGTGCCAAATAAAATTCTAGAGTAGTTCATTTATTAATGATCAGGGAACTTGAAGGCAGTACAGTGGGTATTACCAAGATCATTGGAGGTAAGGAGGTTAGAAGTGAGGCCTGAGTACTACTACAAACCTTTTCTGATAGTAAAACACCTAGAAGTAAGATACCAGAAGCAATGGAGAGTGAAATGGTGAGCCAAGTGTTAGAGGCTTCAAGAGATGAGGGTGAGTAACTGTTATTTGCAATGAATATAATACGGTAGGTGCTGATTAGTATAAGAAATCTTTTGCGTTTCTACATAAAGAGCAACCAACCTACCTGCATTCATACAAAAGTGCTAAGGGTTGGAGGAGGAAAAACCAGAAGTTCTGGAGCTTAGAATGAGGGGCAAAGAAGACAATCTTCTTTCAGGCATTGTAGTACACGTGATAGAGGAAAAAATCACCACCAGTTGAGAGGGTTTCAGTGGAGGCTGTCCTCGGGGGAATTCCAGGTTTTGATTAGAACAAGGAGTTTGAAAGCTATATTCAGAAGTGCCGTTGACACTATAGGGAATTTTGCTGACCGTTGATTGTTCTTGTGTTTGGAGAGGCCAGGAAGGAGGAATTTGGGGAAACATGACTGGATCACATTGGCGAGCATACAGAACATGTGAGGATTAATATTGACAAGTAATATTCAGAAAGTAATCAGTTAAATCCAAACTTATTAGTTTAACAATAATTGGCATTTAAAATTCTAGGCACTTGGATACAAAAATAATATTATAAACCACATTTCTTGCACTTAGAAAGCTTGGCCTAATTGTTTTGGGAGGTTGCATTGTATTTTCTGCTCTTGACTCATGAGAGAGGATATCAAGCAATACACCAGGTGTGGTAAAAGTATACTTTATAAAGGGTCTTGCCTATTTAACACAAGGTTGGGGTAAGGTTTGGGTGAGGGAATGTGAATTAAGCTGTTGTCATTAATCAATACGAAGGATTGATTAATGATTAATGAATGATAATCATAGCATCTCAGGTAGTAGGGAAAAAAAGCTAAAGGGAATTTAAAAAAAGAGAAGTGCAGAATGTTGGCTGAGTAGCCTCAAAACCTCTGACTGGAATATCAGTGTTATAATTTATGTTTAAGATTTGGCATGGCATATCCCATCTTTTTATTCTTGCCTTGCCAGTGATAACTTGATAACTTTTGCTTCTGAACTGTGTCGTCATTGAGGATGAATGAATAATCTTTATGGATTGGTCAAACATTATTTTATGGTATTTCTTTGGTCTGATTAAGTGTGAAATATTTCATTAATAACTATGATGTAACAAATTTTTGTAGAACATGCTAGGATATAAATAAAAGGTACAAATGTAATAATCTAACATATTTTTTTCTCTAATAATGCTTATTTCCTCTGGAATTTTTGTTTTTTATTTTATATTGTTTTGTTTACTGGAGACAAGGTTTCACTATATGGCCCAGGCTGGTCCTGAACTCCTGGGCTCAAGTGATCCTCTTGTCTCAGCCTCCCCAATATCTGGACTCAAGGTGCAGGCTACTGCACTCAGCTCCTGGAAGTGTCTGGATATTTGACCAAAGTAGTTGCGATCTAGCACTGATATTAGGCACAGATGTATTTTGGGGTGGTTATCTCCTTATCATGATTATTCTTCCTTTCTTTGCTATTTAGTGGTCATTCAGAATAGTTTCTTAAAATCTTTTCTTTTTAATGCCCCAGAAAACTTTTGTTTAATAAATGAATTTTTGTTCTTTAAAGACACATTGATTTATGAAAATATTATATCGATGTTTTCTATTTTTTGGCTAACACTGTACTTACGAAAGTATGGTCAGATTATAGTTACATTTATATAACTTTTTGTTTTTATCTGATGATAGTAGAGCCATATGCTTTTGTTTTAGTGTACAATGATCTATTTTCAATTTTTAGCAATATGGTTGCTTTTTGGTATTTTTACCTTATGTATTATGACCATGCTATATTTTTAGAAGGATTTTCTTTATATCTGATTATGTTGTCTATGAATAAAGGTAGTTTTACTTTTTCCTTTATAGCATGTATGCCTTTTTAAATCCTTTTTATTGCCCCCATTGATAGACAATTACAAAATGGATACTATGGAGGATATTTAAATGGAGGGAATTTAAAGATATTGGTCATATTCTGTTTCTTAAACTGTGTGTTGGATGTTGCTATTCAGTTTATTCTTTGTATCCAATGTATGTTGTAAATATTATTTGCATGTAATAAATATTTAATAAAAATACATTCTGAGGTAACCTGAACAACTTATGACATTTGGTACAAATTTATGTCAATTTTATATGACACATAAAAATTGTACATATTTATGGGTTATCATGTGATGTTATATTTTCTTTTTTTCTAATGTATTTATAACTAATAGCAGAATACATAGTAATCAGGGAGTTTTTTCTTTTGGAATATTTTCTTCCATTGTCTAAACTTATCGGAAGATATTTGAATTATGGTTTTAAGATGTGAATTTTATACTATTAGTGATTTTATAATACTTTTATTATAAATTTGGGAGCTGATTGCCCGACTGTTTTAGAATAGTAATATTAAGCCAGCCTTTCCACTAGACACTGTCTCTACACCAGTGCTTCATCAAGGTTCTTCTTCCTGACAGTTAATATTACTAGTAGCTTTTAGAAGGGTACCTGCCTTCTGTGTTGGGGGTTATGAATCCAGAGACTCTTAAAGCTTTTTCAGATCAGTGATATTTAAAAATAAGTGAGGCCAGATTATCCTGTTTTATATATTAATTTAGATTCTTAACCTCCTTTCCCAGCATTCTGCCTTAGTTTGAATCTTCGCTGTCTTTCTTCATCTGATCACGTAGTAGTATAGCCTCTTGTCATTCCAACTTTGACTTCAGAACTACTGTGAAAGGATGATTGTGAGCATTATATGGATTAGAGTTCACTGTTTACTCCTAGTTTTTAGTGTTTTGAGCAAATTTTTTCAAATCTGTATCTGTATGTGTATATCAAATATTTAACATGATTGCTAATCAAAAGGTTGTTTTTTTTTTAAATGTGATATTTACACCAGCAAATTTTTGCATTTCTAGGTTAATCCTCGAGCACTGTTATTTGGTCACACAGCAGCAATCACTTGTTTGTCTAAAGCTTGTGCTTTTAGTGACAAACAGTATATTGTGAGTGCATCTGCAAGTGGGTAAGTATTCTGTTTTTTGGTTTTGGTCAGCTTTCTCTTTTTTCTAAAATTTTACATATTTTTAAAAACTTGTTTTTTAATTTGCACAAAAGAATTGTACAATTTATGGGTTGCTATGTGATATTTATATTTTTTACTTATGTCTTTAGAACTAGTATTGTGTGTTAGTAAATAGGGAATTATTTTGTTTGCTTATTTGTTTGTTGTTTGTTTCTTTTGGAGTTATCTTCTTCCATTGTTTAAACATAAAGGAAGATATTTGAATGATGGTTTTAAGGATGTGAATTTTATACTATTAATTATTTTGGAATACTTCCATTGTAATTTATGATTCTTTCTTTGCCTTGATTTTGAGAAACTCAGAATACTATAAAAGTTAAAGTATGATCTCCATGGCATTGTTATTGAGTCAATAGACAACTTCAAGAATTTTAAAAAAATCCTCAATGATGCTAGACTGGAATATATTTGGGAGATGAAGCTATGATAAAACTTATGAAGTTATATATAGCTATGATAAAGTTTATGAAGTTTATAATGTTTATGAAGTTATATATACATTAACTGTGTGTTCCTAAGTCTTAGAACATAACTTGCTTTTGGAGAAGTAGGTCATTAAATAATAATAGCATTAGGGCTCAGAGTTTGAGGAATTTAAGAAATATTTTTGGTACTTTGAAAATTGTATATTGATCCCATGTACTATTGAAGCAGGTTAGGGAATTTGAAGAAAATTAGACATTATTCTCCCTCTTTCCCCATAGTTTATGGATTAGAAGAGAACCTTGTGTAATTTTTTGGAACAAGAAGAGAAAATGTCAGACAACAATGTAGAACCTTTGGTCAATGAAAGGATAATTTACAGTAGAATGCTTGTTATAAATTGAGTGTTCTTTGAAAAATTATGTCAGGTGAGATGTAAGAAAATTATACTGTAAGGATATCCTGGTAATATCAGGATCATTGCATTTTATTAATACTTTCTTCTTTAACTCTTATTTCTTCAAAATAAAAAGCATATTGACATTTCTAATTTTCAACATTACATCTTTATTTTGTGATATAAATTTTGTGTGTGTGTGTGTGTGTATGTGTAGTGTGTGTGCACTTAATAAATTTGCAATTAATTCAGTATCAAAACTGGAATATTATATTTAATTTGCAAAGGTTGGAATTCAGTTGCCTTCAACTTTGCCTTGTTTTCTGTAGTGCTGCATTTCAAGCTGCATTTAACAAATGGCAGTGCTCAGTAGTTTAAATTAAAAGTCCATGTCTTGTTTTTGTCACTTACTTGTCATGTGAAGGCTGTGCCTGGCTTCATCATTGTCCTTACTTTAGGTTGATGTCGTAGCCATTATCTACAGCAGAGGCAGAGGAAAAACAGTTCTGAAGGGCCTTGCAGTAGTTCTGGCCAGAAATGCTCCCAAGACTCTGCCAACTAATAGGGAACCAGGAAGTGCATTCCTACTGTAGAGAGGATGTGGACTGAGGTGGGGTGGACAGGTTGGAAGGGGGATTGCGATGGTGAATGGGAGCACTGGAAATTTTGGCCAACAGCAATAATGAGTATTAGCTATAATCTGTAATAGATTAGTGTTATTACTTCTAATAACACTAATTAATTTTAAACCACTATAACAAATTGAAACAGTGCTTTTGGCAAATCAAATTTAAAGTTAGCTATTTGTTTTGTTTTATAGAGAGATGTGCCTCTGGGATGTGAATGATGGCAGATGCATTGAGTTTACAAAATTAGCCTGCACACATACTGGCATACAGGTTAGTATATATTTCTGTGACTAAGTCAGTACAATTTACAACAAATATGTAATTTAATAATGTTTGAAATATTGATCATGTATTTTTGTGTGAAAAATGCTGGGAAGGAATAAGACTAGAATTGTAGAAAAGTATTCCTCATAAGATGCTAGAGTTGGGTGGTAATGGTAATTTGCTTATCCTAAACCACTTTATCCTAGACCACTTTTGTTTTAGGCATTCTTAGTTACCCAAATGAGATCTTGTGTTAGTCGCCTTCCTGATACTATAGCAAATACTTGAGATAATCAATTTATTATATCAAAGGCTTATTTTTTATTATGGCTTTATAAGTTCTAGTCCGTAATTAGGAAGGCTCATTGCTTTTGGGCCTTTGGTGGGGATATCAGATGGTAATGGCGGGGAGTGTGTGGTGGAGCAAAACTGCTCACCTCATGGCCAGGAAGCAAATGGGAGGAAGAGACCGGGGCTCTACAATACTCTTCAAGTGCATGCCTGAAATGACCCAAAGACCTCCTACTGGGCCCTCCATGCTAAAGAATCCACCACCTACCTGTAGCACCACCCTGGGGACCAACCCTTTATTGACCTTTGGGAGACACTTAGAATCCAAATTATAACAGAACGTCTTTACTACTTGGGCAAGTGCCCCAGATTTTAAAGAATGGAATTAATTCCTGCCAAAGCTGTTCCATTTGTGATTAAGGTAAGTTGATCCCCTTTTTGGGTCATGTCTCCTTTTTTGAAGTCAAAATATCATTTTTATTTTTTCCATATTTTTTTTATTGGTACACAATGGTGAAATTCATTGTTACGTATTTGTACATGCACACAATATAAGCATGTAATTTAGCCAATATCCTCTTTACCTCTCTTACTCCCTCTTCCTGGTTCATTTCTTCTGCTTTTCTGATACCTTTCAGTTTTCATGAGATTTCCCCACCCTTGACCTTTATTTTCCATTTTCCTCTCTAGCTTACACATATGAGAGAAAACATACAACCTTTGATTTTCTGATACTGTGGCTTGTTTGCTTAACATGATATTCTCAAGTTCCATGTATTTTCCTGAAAATGACATAATTTCATTTTTCTTTATGGCTTAATAAAACTCCATTTTTATATATACCACATTTTCTTTAAGCATTCATCCATTGACAGATATCTAGGCTGGTTTCATAGTTGGGCTATGGCAAATTGTGCTGCTATGAACATGGGTATGCATATAATGCTAAAGTGTGATGACTGTAATTCTTCAGGATAAATACTGAGGAGTGGTATAGCTAGCTGGCTCATATGGTGGTTCCATTCCTACTTTTTTGAGGAACCTCCATGCTGATTTCAATAGTGTTTGTATTTATTTACAATCCTGCCAATTGTGTAAAAGTGTTTCTTTTTCTTCGCATCCTTACAAGCATTTATTATTGTTTATATTCTTGATGGCTGTCATCTCACTGGAGTGAGATGAAATCTGTGTAGTTTTGATTTACATTTTCTTAATTGTTTACAGTGTTGAATTTTGATCTATTTTGAGTTGACTTTTGTGCAGGGTATCAGATAAAGATCTAGTGTTATTTTTCTATATATGGATAACCAATTTCCCTAGCACCATTTCTTAAGAAAGCTGTCTTTTCTCCAGTGTATGATTATGGCACCTTTAACAAGGGTTGGATCATTGTCTCAGTGTGGGTTTGTCTCTGTGTCTTCTACTCTGTACCATTGGTAGCCTGTTTTTATGCCAGTGCTATACAGTTTTTATTAATATAGCTGTACAGTGTAATTTGAAGTCAGGTATTGTTATGCCTTCAGCATTGTTTTATTGGCTTAAAATTGCTCTGGTTATTCTGGGTCTTTTATTCATATCCCAAAATGAATTTTAGGACTGTTATTTTCCTAGTTCTGTGAAGAATGTCATTGGTATTTTGATGGGGATTACCTTGAATCTCTATGTTGCTTTTGGTAGTATGGCCATTTTATAATATTAAAATTTGCCTATCCATGAACATGGGGGGTGTCTTTACATCTTCTTGTGTCTTCTTCAATTTCTTTCTTTTTTCAGTATCCCAGTAATTTTCATTGTAGAGGTCATTCACTCCTTGATTAGATTTATTGTGAGCTTTGTTTTTTGAGGCCTTTGTGAATGGACTTGCTTTCCTGATTTCTTTCTAAGCAGATTCATATAAAAGCTATTGATTTTTGTATGTTGATTGTGTAACTTGTTACTTTGCTGAATTTGTTTATTAACCATAGCAATCTTCTGGTGGAGCTTCTTAGATCTTTTAACTATAGGTGCATTCATTCACATTGATAAATTAATGTGAATTAATTTATCTTCTTTCCTATTTTTATTCATTTTATTTCCTTTTCTTGCTTAGTTTCTCTGGCTAGAATTTCTAGTACCATATTGAATAGAAGTGGTAAAAGTGGGCATTCTTGTTGTGTTCTGAATTTTATAGGAAATGCTTTCATTTTTTTCCCCCACTCACCACAATGTTGGTGTTGGGTTTGTTTTATATAGCCTTTATGTAGCTGAGGTTCTTCTATCCTTACTTTACTATTTTCAGTGGGTACTGAATTTTGTTTGAAGGCTTTCTTTGCATCCATTTAGATTACTGTGATTTTTGTGCTTGCTTCTATTTAAGTGATGAATTGACATTTTTTAAATTTGCATATGTCAAAACATCCTTGCATCTCTGGGATAAAACCAACTTGGTCATGAGGTACAGTCTTCTTTATATGCTGTTGAATATGACTTGCTAATATTTTATTAGGGATTTTTGCATCTAACTTCATCAGGGATAGCAGTCTAGTTTTCTTTCTTTGATGTGTTCTTACCTGGTTTTGGAATGGGTGATACTGGTTTAATAAAATAAATTTGTAGGTATTCCATCCCTTTCTAGTTCATAGAATAATTTGAGGAGTATTGGCATTAGTTCTTCTTTAAAGGTCTGGGAGAATTAGCTGAAAATCCATCTTTTATCACTGCTTCCTTCTCATTGTGAGTCTGTTTAGGTTTCCTCAGACCTCTTGATTCAATTTAGACAGGTCATAGGTATCTAGAAATGTATTCATTTCTTTTAAGTTTTGCAATTTATTGGAGTATAAGTTTTCAAAATTGTCTCTAATGATCCTATGGATTTCTGTGATGGCTCTGGTGATTTCTCCTTTTTTACCTCTTATTTTATTAATTTGACTCTTTTCTTTTGGTTAGTTTGACGAAGGGCTTATCAATCTTTTTTATCTTTTCAAAGAAATAACTCTTTGTTTCATTGATCTTTTGTCCTATTTTTTTAAAATTCTCTGTTGATTTGGCTTTGGTCTTGTTATTTTCTTCCTTCTATTGTTTTTGAATTAGTTTGTTTTTGTTTTTCAAGGGCCTTCATATGAATCATTGGTTATTTGGGATCTTTCTCATTTATTTATGTAGGCACTCATAGCTATAAACTTTTCTTTTAGAACTGCCTTTATAGTACTCCAAAGGTTTTGGTAGTTTGTATCACTATTCTCACTTGATTTTAAGAATTCTCCTGATTTCTTCTCTCACCCATTCATCATTCAAAAGAGTACAGTTCAGTCTCCATGTGTTCACATAGTTTCTTTAGGGTATTTTGGTGTTGATTTCTAATATCATTCCATTTTTGTCAGATAAGATGAAAGGAATTGCATCAATTTTCTCATATTTGCTTAGAGTTGCTTTATGATTTAAAATATGGTCTTTTGGGAGAAGTTCCATGAGCAGCTGAGAAGAAATTGTATTCAGCTGTTGTTAGATGAAATAGTCTATAGATGTTCATTAAATCCATTTATTTTTATTTTTTTGCTTCTGAAGAGCCTTTACTGAGTTTATGTATGAATGAACTGTACATATTGGTGAGAAAGTTGTGTTGAAATCTCACAGTATTATTGTACTAGAGACTGAGTCTTTAATTTGAGTAGTGTCTCTTAAATGATTGGTTGCACCAATATTTGGGGCATAAATATTTACTGTCATTATAATTTCTTGTTGGATTGTTCTTTTCATCATATGAAGTGACCTTCTTTGTCTTTTCTGATTAATTTTGGCTTGGAGTGTGCTTTTGTCAGATATGAGTCATTACTCCTGCTTGTTTGGGAGCTCCATTTGCATGGGATCCCAGTCTCCATCATTTCACTTTCAGGAGGCTGTCTCTGCCTCTAAGGTGAATCTCTTGCTAACAACATATCATCGAGTCTTGTTTTTTATCTATTCTGCCAGCATATGTTTTACAATCAGAGAGTTGAGACCATTTACATTCAGTGTTATTATGGAGAGAGGTTTATTAATTCCTGCCATTTTAATTTATTTCTGATGTTTAATTTTGTCCTATTTCTCGTTTGATTAGCTATTCTTCAAGTGAGATTTGTCCATTTGTGAGTTCTGGGGTTTGTTTTTGATTTTGTTCTGTGTGAAATAGTTCTTTAAGTATTTTCTGTAATGCCAGCTTAAAAGTCTTGAATTCTTTTAGTTTCTACTTATTTAGAAAGGTTTTTATTTTCTTATCAATTCCAAAGGATAGCTTTGTTAGATGTAGCAATCTTGGCTGATAGTTATTTTTTTTTTTCAGGTCTTGGAAAACACCATTCCAAGTCCTTGTGGATGTTAACAGTTTGTGTTGAGAAATCAGACTTAATTCCAATTACTTTGCCTCTAAATGTGACCTGATGTTTATCTCTTGAGACTTTAAAGTTGTATCCTAGTTCTGTATGTTAGGAATTTTAATTATAATGTGTCAGAGAGAGCTTCTTTTTTCATCTCATCTATTTGGGGTTCTGAATGCCTCCTGAATCTAGATGTCTTTCTCATTCTGAAGGTTTGGAAAATTTTCTGTTATTATTTTCATGAAGAGATTATCCATTGCCATTAACCTGAATCTTAGAATCCTCTTTAATTCCAATGATTCTTAAATTTGGTGTCTTAATGTTTCAGAGTTCTTGTATATTCTGATCATGTTTGTTTGTTTGTTTGTTTGTTTACTTATTTTTGAGGTACCAGGGATCCTCCTGCCTCAGCCTCCTGGGCTGCTGAGATTACAGGTGTGCACTGTGCCCAGCCAGGTTTACTTATTTTCTTTGCTTTAATACTATGTGAATGTTCAAGCCTGGCCACTTCATCTGCCAGCTCTGAAATTCTGTCTTCAGTTTGGTCAACTCTATTAGAGAGTCTTTTAACTTAACATTAAAAAAAAAAAAGATTATTGTTTTTTTCCCCAAGATTTCTATTTAGTTCTTTTTCAATATCTCTGTCTTCATTGCTGGGTGTGATGGTGTATACCTATAATCCCAGTGACTTTGGAGTCGTGACATAAGAGGATTATGAATTCAAAGCCGCTTTAGGAACTTATCGAGACCCTAAGCAACTTAATGAGACCCTGTCACAAAATAAGAAATAAAAAGGGCTGGATATGTAACTTAGTGGTTAAGTTCCCCTCGGTTCAATCCCTGATACCAAGAAAAAAAACATCTCTATCATTTAATTTCTCACTTTTCAGTTGTTTTTTTTTCCTGTGTTCTCTTGGAATTCTTTAATCATTTTTTATTGGTTCTTTTTATTTATATGTGACAGTAGAATTCATTTTGATGAACTTTACAAGCATGGAATATATTTTATTCTAATTAGGACCCCATTCTTTTGGATGTGCACAATGGTGGGATTTACTATGGTATATTTTATGTATGTAAATAGGAAAATTATTCTGAATTAATTCTTTTCTTTTCTTTTCCTATACCCTTTCCCTTCCTTTCTTTCCATTTTGTTTAATCTACTGAATATCTAGTCCTCTTTCCCCTTTCTTGTGAGTTAGCTTCCACATATCAATGGAAACATTTGACCTTTGGCTTCTTGGGACTGGCTTATTTCGCTTAGCTTGATAGTCTCCAGATCCAGCCATTTACTGGCAAATGTCATAAAGTCATTCTTCTTTATGGCTGAGTAATATTCCTTTGTGTATATATATCAAATTTTCTTTATCCATTCATTTGTTGAAGGGCACCTAGGTTGACTCCATAGCTTAGCTATTATGAATTGAGCTGCTATAAACATTGATGTGGTTGCGACACTGTAGAATGCTGATTTTATTTTATTTTATTTTTTTAAATTTTTTTGTTGGTTGTTCAAAACATTACATAGTTCTTGACATATCATATTTCATACTTTGATTCAAGTGGGTTATGAACTCCCATTTTTACCCCGTATACAGATTGCAGAATCACATCAGTTACACATCCACTGATTTACATATTGTCATACTAGTGTCTGTTGTATTCTTCTGCCTTTCCTATCCTCTACTATCCCCCCTCCCCTCCCCTCCCCCCAATCTTCTCTCTCTACCCCATCTACTGTAATTCATTTCTCCCCCCATTTTTTTTCCCTTTCCCCTCACTTCCTCTTGTATATAATTTTGTATAACCATGAGGGTCTCCTTCTATTTCCATGCAATTTCCCTTCTCTCTCCCTTTCCCTCCCACCTCTCGTCCCTGTTTAATGTTAGTCTTCTTCTCATGCTCTTCCACCCTACTCTGTTCTTAGTTACTCTCCTTATATCAAAGAAGACATTTGGCATTTGTTTTTTAGGGATTGGCTGGCTTCACTTAGCATAATCTGCTCTAATGCCATCCATTTCCCTGCAAATTCCATGATTTTGTCATTTTTTAATGCAGAGTACTACTCCATTGTGTATAAATGCCACATTTTTTTTTATCCATTCATCTATTGAAGGGCATCTAGGTTGGTTCCACAGTCTTGCTATTGTGAATTGTGCTGCTATGAACATCGATGTAGCAGTGTCCCTGTAGTATGCTCTTTTTAGGTCTTTAGGGAATAGACCGAGAACGGGAATAGCTGGGTCAAATGGTGGTTCCATTCCCAGCTTTCCAAGAAATCTCCATACTGCTTTCCAAATTGGCCGCACCAATTTGCAGTAGAATGCTGATTTTAAATCCTTTGGATATATACTAAGGGGTGGATAGCTGGATCAAATTGTTTTTCCATTCCTAGCATTTTGAGGAATCTCCATATTGCTTTCCAGAGTGGTTGCACCAAAAATTTGCAGACCCACCAGCAATGTATGAGTGTACCTTTTCTCCCTAACCTCACCAACATTTTGTTGTTACTTGTATTTTTGATAATTGCCATTCCGACTGGAGTGGGATGAAATCTCAGTGTAGTTTTAATTTGCATTTCTTTAATTGCTAGAGGTGTTGAACTTTTCTTCATATATTTGTCAACCATTTGTATTTCTTATTCTGAGAAGTATCTGTTCACTTCTTTTGCTTTTATTGATTGAGTTTTTTTTTTTTTAAGTTAAGTTTTTTTTTTTTACTTCTTTATATATCCTGGGAATTAATGTCCTATCTGAGGTGCAGGTGACAACGATTTTCTCCCATTCTGTAGGTTCTCTCTTCATGCTCTTGTTTCCTTTGCTGTGAAGAAGCTTTTAGTTTGATACCATGCCATTTATTGATTATTGATTTTGCTTTTTGAGATCTACACTTTCACCACTTCTATTCAGCATAGTTCGTGAAACTTTTCCCAGAGCATTAGGCAAAAGAAAGACATTAAGGGAATGTGAATAGAAAAAGAAGAGCTCAAACTTTCTCTGTTTGCCAATGACATGATTCTGTATTTAGAAGACCCAAAAAACTCCACTAGAAAACTTCTAGAACTTATAAGTTAATTCAGCAAAGTAGCAAGATAAAAAATTGACACCTATAAATCAGTTGCATTTCTATACTCCATCAACAAACCAGCTGAATGAGAAATTATGAATTCTTTGATCATTTTTATAAACATGCTTTTGAATTCTTTATCTGATATTTCATTCACTTCAATGTCTTTGGAGTTAGTTGCTGTTGAATTATGAACTTTAGGTGGCATCATATTACCTTGCTTTTTCTTGTTTTCCTGTGTTGGGTTTTATACTTGTATTGGGATAGATTAGTCTTTCACTCTTATGTGTGGATCTTTCTAGGGCCTAGCCTCCTCTTGCCAAAGTGTTCTAGAGTTATGTAGATTAAGACCCCACTGCAGATGTGATGTCCACCACCTTTGTTTTAATTCTGTTTTTGTTGTAGGAATGAATGTCCAGGAGTAGAACCTGACACCTTCCTTTGCTGGCTGTTCCTATTTGGGGCCTTATCATTAGTTTGGGGTTATGTTTCTTCTGTTCTTTCTATTAAAGTACAATTGACATTTGAGTGAGGCAAATTTGTAAGGTGCACAGTCTTTTGGCTGGGTTTAGTTTAGCAGCAGAGTCTTTACCCTGTGAACTTGTAGTATCCCTGCAGATTGCCAGCACTGCACAGAAAAAGGAGAAAGAAACAACAGCAGCAATCAAGGCAAACAATATACAGCATTAAAATAAATACCGGGTTCCCAACAGTGATTACCATGAAAATAGGAATGGAGGGTTTACCAATTGTTAGCAAAAAACAATAAATAGCCACGAACCAAATCTGGTAGTTAAATGCACAGCAGATGTCAACTGTGTCATCCACAGCACTAATAACTGCAACAACATGAGTGGGTGGGGTGGAGTAACATAGACCTAATAGTTCTAACAGATGATAAAATGAAGTTTATTAAGAGAAAAGAAAATGTGATAGGAAGGTAGAAGAGAGTTTAGAGTGTTCAAAATATGAACAGAGATAATGCAAAAGAGATGTATTTGGTTATAGAGAAGGAGGAGGGATAATAGAAAAACCAAAGTAAAGGAGAGAGAAATAGGAAATGAGAGAACTCGGGTGTTAGCAGAATAGTGGAGAAACAAAAAACAAGAGAAACAAAAAAACCAAACAAAAATGAAACAGAGTCAAAATAAATAAACCAAAAGCCCTAATCCTTAAAAGACAAGGAAAAATAGCTATTGTAAAAAACAAAACACAAAAAATACTAAAACTGAGAAAGGAAAAGAAATAAATATGTATATACCTACAAACAAATCAACACAGCAAGAACACAAAAAGAAAAAGAGGAAAAAAAAAGGATAAAAGATTATTATTATTTTTAAAAAAATTTTTTTTAGTTGTAGGTGGGCACGGTATCTTTATTTATTTATTTATTTTTTATGTGGTGCTGAGGATCGAACCCAGTGAGTGCCTCACACATGCTAGGCAAGCACTGTACCACTGAGCCACAATCCCAGCTTGGATAAAAGATTCTTAAGGAAAGAACTTTGTCCATTGCCCCATGGTAGTCAAAACAGTTAATAAGGGTGGACGGTCCCTGCTTATGCCTTTCCGTCCTTTCCATTTCTTCTTGGGCTATGTACAGAGAGAGGGAACGCAAGGGCTGAGGGTTGTTAATCCCTTCCTCTTCCTCTTTTTGTGTTGTTCTCTGAGCTGCTAGCTTGAGTGGCCTAAAACTGAAGCTGGTTGAAATGGCTCTCAGCTTCTCTTCTCACCAGTATAAGGTAGGACAGAATGGGAAGTCCTGTTGGTTGGAGTTTTGTCTCGACAGTTTAGACAGATGTGTTCCCAGGGTGGGCTGCTGCAGAGTTCTAAGAGAGAAGTTAAAACAGCTAGGACTTAGATCTATCAGGCTTAACTTTTTTTTTTTTTTTTTAAATTTTTGGCTGGAGTGGTGAGGGAGCCTAGCTCTGGAGAGATTAAATCAACATACCCCAGGGCCAGGCTGATGCCAATGTCTGTAGGGATTCTGGAACTCAAGAGCCTCCCAAGAATTCTACTTGCTCACAAATTCACCCCTCTGTTCTGACCTCCTGACTCTTCAGCAGGTCATGGGAGCCACCAGACTCAAAGGGAAAGTGAGTTGCACTCCCCTGTCTTTCTGGCTTGAATCCCCATAGGTACAATCTGGTGTGTGCTTGTTTCACTCATATTCCAGGTACACCCCAGGCCTCCTGTGAGGTGCTTGCAGGGGCAACATGGCAATGCTTGATGTGATGCAGTGTTGCTCCTGCAGCAACAGCTGCACAGTGGCCGCCTCAAGATGGCTCCCTCCTCAGCTCTCCACTTGCCAGTTGAAAAATGCAGAACACTTTTCAGACACCACTTTGTTTTGCAGCTTGTGGATCCGCTAAGTTCAGGCTGCGTTTCTGATCTAAAGTTTTTTCCATGTCAAATTTGTCTGTTGTGTTTCTCTGTTATCCCTCCCGTCTGCGGTGAACCAGCATCATGGCCAGGGCCACTGTCGATTTGGCTCCAATGTACTTTCTTGTTCCTTGTTCAATGAAACTATATTTCTGAGTCTCCAAGAAACACTGACTGCCTGATACTGAATTCCAGTGAATTTTCCCTCTTACACCCACCTTGCTGAGAAGCAGTCCTCCCACTGCTTGAATCCCAAGCCTGGAGCAAAACATATGGAGTGCTTCAGGATTTCACATGTCATCTTTGTGTAGGGGCTATGCTAATCTTCTCAGTATCATTCCAATTTTAGTATATGTGCTGGTTTGGCCTTTGAGCTCATTTTAAATACTTTCCAACTCTGTCAAAAGAAATGACTATTTCGTATACCTGGCTCAATGTGTAGAGTATTATACAGGAACTTGTAACTTCTGACATGCATTCCTGGTATTCTTTTTCATAATTGTAATATCTCTCTGCTTCAGTTTCCTTGTTGTTTACTATATTGAGTGTTGGGAATATTATGAGGTATATAGGAAATATGATCAATCATTTTCTCATTGGGGAAGGAAAGGAAGGAGAAGAGAACTCATTTCTTGAGGAAATACTTAGAGGAGTTTCCTTATTGGGTTTCATTTAATCTTCTCTGCATCCTTAAAAATTAAATTTGGAATGTATCATTTTACGTAAAAGGATGCTGAAGCCTAGAGATATAAAATGACTTGCCCACGCGTAACAGTGAGTCATTCCTGGCACTAAGATTCCACATCAGATTTGTCTGACTCTGGACACTGTGTCCTGCCCTTGCATCACATTGCCTCCCTTAAAACAAACTAACAAAATTAATCCCGAAGGTGCTCCAACAAAATTTAAAAGTAAAGGAAAATGTTTGTAGGGAGGTGGTGATCAGTGTGATATGGGGTCTTCCATGGCTATTTATTGCCCTGGCAAATTTAAGAAATAGCTTCATCAATGTTTTTAGGGTATGTGCTTTTTATTTAAAAGGCATATATTTATTTTTATCATTTGAGGAATCGATAAGGTATGTAGACAGAAAAGTGGGAATAAAATGATGTAGATTCATTGATTTTATAATTTAGTTTAATTTTAACAATTATCTTGACTGTTGTACAGTTTTGATTTATGTTTTAAAAACTTTCATCTTACATATTATGGAAAATTATGTTTTGTTCAACATATTTTCAGTGCCTGCTATTTTTCAAATCCCATATTAGCCCTTCTATATTTAGATTGGCTGCCATCTCTAAATAGAAGACGCTTTGTGGAAAATTTACTAGTGTGGTAGCAGTTTCCTTTGCAATTCAGAAGAGAGTACTTTTTTTATATCCTCAGAGATGATAAACTTTGGTGACATTGACACTTAACTGAACTCACAAGGCATTGCCGATTTATTAAATTACCATGTGGGACATTCTCTCTCTTTTTTTTTTTAATGTGTGAAAAACTTGCTTCTCCATTTAGGATACTTTCTTTGCTAGTATCAAAGTGTTCTGGAAGTTGAATTAGAAGATCGAGTGTTTGAATTTGACTTTACAGCAAAAGGTGGGAGTTGTTTAGCCAGGCAATTCTAATAAAATATCCCACCCTCAGGAGGGAGTCCCTCTCTGGTGGCTGTAGTGACATCTCTCCTTGCTGGTGGTGGATGAATACTGACAGATTGCCTCACTGCACCTTGCCTTTCCACCTTGCTACTCCTCCCCTTATGGAGTTCAAGGCTAATTACTGTGGCATTTTTCTTTCTTTCTTCTCTTTTCTTTTTTTCTACTGTGGCATTTTTCTGTTGTACTGCTTGGCAGTCCCTGGGAATCTCCTTTGCTGTGTTGTGTTTTGGATTGAATTTCTGAGATCTAGAGCTGCCTATTGTGGTAATCTGCATTTGATTAGCCACCACACCTCCATAACCTTACCCCTGTTTTAGAGATGCTACCTTACATTTAGTTGATTTGTTCCAGGATCAATGTTTACTCTTTTGTACAACGTCAGAGTTGTATTCCTTTGCATACAGGTACTCCACAATTAAGATAAGAGTGTATTCCTTTATATACAAGGTCAAGTTCTGAGAATAGGATTAAAGAGTGTGAGGCAGACCGGACCCAGGATTTCATAGTGTGGAGTAGTTACAACATTGGCCTCTGTGCTTTGCCTTGCTTGTGCTCCTGTTATTCATTTAGTAGTCCAGAAATGTCTTCACCCTCTAAAAATCCTCTAGGAGACTGAGTCCATTAAAGAGTCGCCTTTTTTTTGAGGCTGAGGGAAGACAGGTCCTTTGATATGTTTTGGTCTTGTTTTGATAGATATTCTTCCTCTACTCTGTGGTTGGTGGAAAACCATCTAGCCTCTTGAGTAGTTATTGCTAGTTATTGGTATTAGTAGTTATTGGTATTAGTGGAACATGGATCAGGATTATATTGGTTCTTCTGCTATTTTTTCTTCTACAAAGTGCATGCTGTATTTATACAGTTTTCTTATACACTTATCTGAAATAACACTTCGTCTAAATTGGAATCTAATTCTGATTATTAGCATGTCAATTATCCTTTACTTTAGATTTATTTAGTTATACTTAGTAATTATAAGCCTGTACTCACCTCTTACCATTCATTTAGAATTTGTGTTTTGTTTTTGTGACCCACCTGAGCTACTCTTGATTTGATTTGTGAAGCTGGAGTTATTCAGGTGCTTTGCAAGTTCACTCAAAAATTCTGTTTTAGATGCTGTATATGGGAATAAAAGAAAGAATTATCATGAATTCTGCCCCCAAACAGTTCAAAACAGAGGATACAAGGCTAGGAAAAGAATAAGTTTTGTTATATGTTTAAAATTATTAATAGAAATTGATGTATTTGTATGTGTGTACTACATACATTTAATATGAACTATATTGTACTTACATGAAAATGTTACTGGAAGAGTTTAGCATTTAGGAAAATATCATAGTAAGCTTGATGAATGCTATTAATTTAAGTATCTGAGCTAAAAAGGGACCTTTAAAAATCCTTTTTCCTTTTAACATGAATATAGTTTTACCAATTCTCTGCTGGAAATCAGCGAGAAGGAAGACTTTTATGCCACGGACATTACCCTGAAATCCTTGTGGTGGATGCTACCAGCCTTGAGGTGTTATACTCCTTAGTATCAAAGATATCACCAGACTGGATTAGTTCCATGAGTATTATTCGATCCCATCGGACACAAGGTCAGTGTGTTCCCTTTAGATGTCTGCTTTATGACTTACTGCTTGGTTTACTGTCAAGTTCTATAATTTGTTAAAATTAATAATTTTGATTATATTATGTAAGAAAAAAGAAGAAAATTAAGAAATAATAGCTTTAATAATTTGTGGTCTGTTTCCTGCTTCATAAAGGAGAATTTGATTTAATTAAGATTTAACATGTTACATGTCTTCATTCTATGGGAGGAATCACTAGCTGTGGGCCTTAGCCACATGTGATTTTCTGACGTGGTGGAGGGGTATTGTAACCCTTTTTTTGGGTATGGTGGGAGAAACTGTGACTTCACCTGTATATTTATGGATTGTGGTTTTGTCACTTGCTAAGAGACACAGGAAGTATTTCTGTTTCATATGGAGAAATTGAAAAGGGAGGAGATTAATCAAAGCTCCTGGTAAAGACAAATGAGAAGTTATACTCCATTTATGTATGATGTGTCAAAATGCATTCTGCTGTCATGCATAACTTAGTAGAACAAATAAATATATTTTGAAAAAAGATCCTGTCTGGTACATACTTGATGTAAATATTACTGTCTTTTGTTCATTTGTTTTGAATTAAAAACCTTTCAGTAACAACCTTGAGAGCAAATATAAATTATTTAAGAAAAGAACATTGATAAATGCTGAATGTTGAGTGTATGTTATTTTAAGCCTATTGAGGAGCACTCTTTTTCTCCCAGTGGCTACATAGTTAGGTGTTTTTCTATAGAGATTGACTGTTAGCTCCTACCACCACAGGGACTTTATTTATTGAGTGCTTACAGTATCAGGTATAATATGCTAAACAGTTGTATTTGACCAAGTTTCACAGTACCCCTTGGGGTACTTGCTGTTGTTATTTCTCATATAAATGAGGAGACTGATGAGGTTTAGGGTGGCAGAGTCTTTGCCTAAGAACCCAGAGGTTCTTAGGTCTGGCTGACTGGTGGCCAGACGGACTCCAGATTTGTTACTGTGTTCCGTTGCTTATTATATGAAGGAAGTGTCTTCAACTCTGTGGGAGCTTGCCTTTGCTACCTCTTGAGTGGGCTGGAGTTGATCCATGCACTGTAGCTTGCTGGCTCCCACTCTAGACGATGAATAGTCTCTGCTAAGAATGCCCGAAGCAATGTGGGTTGTGATGTGTAGTGGAGAATTACAGCTATCTTCCTGAGCATAATAGTGAAATGAGATTTGATTTAATATTCCAGGCAATAGGGAACTCAGTTTTTGGATGCTTACCTCCAATCTTAGTTACAATCAATGACTTCTTTAAAAAGGGACTATTTTTGTGACCAAGCAGTTTGCATATTTTGAATTTTTACACTCTATATGCATGTACAACTTTGGTCTAAATGGAATACAATGTAACTTTAATGGAAAATTTTTTGGAGTCCATGCAATTCTAGATGTTATCTGTTTATAATGTTACAAACATGCAGTTTTTAATCAGCAGTTTTCTAGTCTATGGGTATTTCAGAGTTTTAGATATATTGCTGTGTTACAGCTTTACTGTATAGGGGTCATGAATTGTGATCAGTGCATTCCAGTACCTTCTGTTGCCTAGGGAACCACTGCATGTGATATGATGAGGTTTTTTACTTAAAGATACAAACAATTATTTTAGCAAAAGCAGTGACTAACCTTTATTAAGGATTGGTATATACCAATGTTATACCTAAGGTGTATCTTAATTTTGATAACAGCCTATTAGGATAGGCCCTGTGGTTATCCATTTCTATTTGCTTTTAGGTAAGTATACCAAATTTAAGATAGGTTCGTTAAGTTATCCATAGTTCATTGGTTAATTAGTAAAGAAAAAAGCGATTTTGATTTTACCATACATCTCCCTAATTCTGAAGCCTTGTCCTCTCAAAAGTTTACATATATTTACTATGCTGTTGTGACTGGTCCCTGAACTGAGACTTATGTATTGAGGTGACCTCAAAAGGTTTGGGGATTTCACCCCACCAGCACGCACACCATCAGACCTGTAGAGGACATCAGCCAGCAGTCCTTTCAGTTCTGACACTGGCTGGGCATAGCATCGGATCCCATATGTTAAGGGCTCAGATGCAAGACTCCTTCCCTGCCCCAGTTTTGATGCCAGTCACAGGTCCCCAGGTTTTTTACCTGTGCTTTGTGTTGTGATTGACCAGCTACAAATAGGAGATTCCACACCTTCCTCTTCCGGTTCAGTTAATTTCGCTTGAGTGGCTCGAAGAACTTAGGAAAACTCTTATGTTTATTGGCTTATTATTAAGGTTATTACAAAGGGTACAGATGAAGAAATGCATAGGATGAGTAAAGAGAAGGGAGCATGGAACTTCCAGGCCCTCTCAAGGAGTAACACTTTACAGGATTCTCTGTGTGTTCAGCTGTTCCAAAACTCTCTCAACCCTTTCCTTGGGATGTCTATGGGGCAAGACACCTAATGGAATAAAGTCTTGTGATCTACTATCAGCGTAGGTCAGAGAATTTCTTCCTGGCTGCCACCTGCCTTGGGGAAACATAATCTATTTGGTCTGCCCTGGGGAGGCAGTAAGAGCCAGGAGCCATGGATGACAACCATATAGTGTCACACATGTTTTTCTTTTGATCACAGCCTGTGGGTACTGTGCAGAAAAGTGACTGGAAGGCAGGCCAGTAGTAGAGGAAGGGGGAAGAATATGAGTGCCTTGCTTATCTGTGATAGCTAAATGAAAGTTGTGAATTTTGAATAATAAAATTTCTTTGTTAATCTATTAATCAAGAACAGTTGATATCATTAAAAACTTGGTGATTGGAAATACAAAATTAAGTAACTAGAAACAATTTTCCTCGAATTATGAATTGTTGGTGATTTTTAATTAACCTATGTTTCAAAAGCTTATTTCTATTTCATGAAAGAGAATTATGTTTTTCTGCCAATTATGAAACTGCTATTGTTAATTTCATTAAAACAAACTGTTTTAACATTTAGAGAGAAAGCATGCTATGTTTGTAACCCGGATTTCTTGTCGCTTCTTGATTTAGAGGACACTGTGGTCGCACTTTCAGTGACAGGCATCTTGAAGGTGTGGATCGTCACCTCTGAAATAAGTGGCATGCAGGTGAGACAAGCGAGACTGGGATTGGTTTCTCTGGTCTTATTCTGACATCTAAAGTTTCAGTGGACACACTCCTTCCTTCCCTCCTTTTTTTAAAAGGGAAGGAAAAGGCTATTTCTTTTTTGTGGTTCTAGGGACATAGTATAAAAGATCTCTAGGGTGCTGCATGTGTGAGTGAATTATTTCTTTCTCTTTGCTGATGACATCTGCACCACCAAGATTAGGAAATAGAGAAACATATTGCACAGAACGTGAAGTAGAGGAATAGAAGAGGTAGAGTTTTCCTCTGTGGCTTTTGCTTAAATTAAGTTAAAAGGTAGTTTGCTTGAGGGAAAAGATAAAGCAATGCACTGTGAAAAGTACATGAAGTCAATTTTAGTCTCTGTCTCAGTATGATGGGCATGGATTCTTAGTTCTTTTTCTTTTCTTCTCTCTCTCTCTCTCTCTCTCTCTCTCTCTCTTTTATCATAAGAAGGGCAGGTTCTGACAGTATTGATGCTATTCCCTGGAGCTAGGAAAATTTTAGGCATGGGAGATCCTAGAAGAACTGATTGGTTTTTTTTTTTTGTCTCTCTCCTCCCTTCCTCCCTCTCTTCCTTCCCTAAAACACATATACTTACAGAAATTAGGATCAAGGCAAAATTTTATCATCTGCCTTTGCTAGAGTGATGACACACTGTCTCATCAGGACACAAATCCTGGGTAGCTTTGTAGCCAAGATGTTTGTGCCCAGCTGTGTTTCAGAGTATATTTTTGCTGTTTTTTAATTACCTTTCTCCTAACTGCAGGGCTAAAATGATGAACGTATCAAGCAATGCCTTTATTTTATGTTGGTGTCTTTAGCGTTGGGTGATAATTTTAACTGACAACAAAACTATTCCTGAAGTTTTACAAATGTTTTTCTTTTCAGGATACTGAGCCAATATTTGAGGAGGAATCCAAACCAATTTATTGTCAGAATTGTCAAAGCATCTCTTTTTGTGCATTCACGCAAAGGTCACTTTTGGTTGTGTGCTCCAAATATTGGAGGGTAAGATGACTACATAAGTAAGAAACTCTATTTTTATCTTTTAAGATATTGGTTTATCAGACTTACAGAGATAGTCATAAAGAGTTGCTTGGTGAAAGACTTCTTTAGAATTTATGTCTGGTTTGATTTTTTTTTTTTTTTTTTTGGGTACTGGGGATTGAACCCACATGTACTTAACTACTGATCTACACCCCCAGCCCTTTTAAAATATTTTATTTAGAGACAGGGTCTTGCTGACTTGCTTAGGACCTCGCTAACTTGCTGAGGCTGGCTTTGAACTTGCAGTCAGTCCTCCTGCCTCAGCTTCCTAAGCCTGTGGGCTTAGAGGTATGCGTCACTGTGCCTGGCTTGGTTTGATACTTTTGAGAAATACTTGGGACTTGGCTTTAGTTGTATTGTTTTGTTTTCATTCATGGAATAATTCGGTTAGTGATTTTATTGATCTTAATTCCTACATTTTGCTACTATTTTAGTTATTGTCTCATCTATACATAAAAGCAGTATGAGCACATGTTCTTCAGGACATATATTTCTTTGTAGGGTGTTGTTAGACCCAAAAGCCATTTTTTTTTTTTTCCTGGCTTCTTGGAGTTGTGAAGGTCTTCTTCCAGCACCTCAGAGTTAATGATGGAGGGAGTATATTATTTCCATGTTTCCAGAATTTAATATTTCTGTAATAGAAAAGTGGTCATCAACATGTTTTGAGAACTTTTTTCTTGTGTAGCACTTTTTTGAAAGCTTTCTGTGTATTTTTTCTTTTAATCCTCAGAACTCTCTAAGGGTATGCGTATTAGGTAAGTTATTTAGTCCTGCTTAATAAATTACTCTAGAATGTAGCATATTAGAATAACACAAAAGCATTATAACCCATCTTATCATGGGTTAGTAATAAACCATCTTATTAGTAATGAAAGAACTATGCAAGAGGATAAAGTGAAAAGCGAGTCTGCTTCATACCCTTTCCCTGGTGCTTCCTTTCCCCTCTCCAGAGGCAATATCTAGTAGCAGTTTCTTTTGTGACTATTATAAGCATTTTATAATTAAATGAAACAGACACTTTTCTTTTTAAAAATGCATACATAAGTGAAAAGGCAACACACATGAGAGAAGATAGAGCATTCGCGTATGATGAAGAACTTATTCAGTATTTATAGAAAGCCCGGTCCTACAAATCAAGAAGAAAAACACAGACAACCTCGCAGGAAAATAGACAAAATATTTCGCCAAAGAGGAAAGCCAGATGGCCAGTAAATGTATAGAAAGGTGTTCAGCTTCATTAACATCAGAGAAATTATGTATTATTACAGACACTGAGATGGTACAACAATATGCCAGAATGATATTTTTAGATATTTATTTCCATAAAGAAGTTTTTCATTTTAATATCGTCCAATATCATCTTTTATGGTTTCTAGAACAATTGTGACATGTTTTTAAAGGGCTTACTATAAGTTGAGATTAAAAAATACTCAATTTACTTAATATTCTTATGGATTTACTTTACAGACATCTGATTCTTTTATCTTGAAATTATTTTGTATAAATGGTGATATATAAATACAACTCTATTTTCATTGCAGAAGGATGCCCTATTCCTGATGCCATATGTTGAACAATCCATTTACTTTTCCATTGTGCCTTGAAAATATGCCATTTTGCATGTTCCTAGACTGCTTAATTTGTCCATGCATTCATGCACCAATACAGTGCTGTATTATTTTAACTTTTATAGCTATATCGTTTGTTTTAATAGATCATAGCGCTGGAAGGCGGGTCTCCCTTCATTATTTTTTTTGGATTCTTCTTGGCTATTATTGTATTCCTAATGTTATATACTCATAAAAACTATTGCAAATCATTGGAATTCAGCTAGGTTTATTCTAATTTCACGGGTTTGCACAGCCAACCTCTTATTATTATTTTTTTTTTTTAAGAGAAAAGTAAAACCTCTGGGCCATCAAGGTGTGAGGAATTTTCATTTCTCCTGGGAAAGATTTGTAACAAAACAAAATGTACTTTCATTAAATATTGAAAGTGGTGGAAAGAATGATGCTGCTAGGAATCATAAGACCAGGGTTTTTAGTCTTAGCTATTTCATTTATTGGAACTGTGACCTTGAGTAAGTGATGTTACCCTTATTTGTGTCAGTAAACTGAGGTAGCAATAGTTGCTTGCATTTCTCCTGCAGTGATTTGAAGGGAAATTACCCTTGTAAAGGCACTTTGTAAAGTCTGATGTGCCTTATTTTACTGATGGAAGGCAGTGTAAAGTCAGTAACCTCTGTTGCTGGTGAAATTATAGTGACTTGATTTTACATGTAAGATTTACTAAATAAGCTGGGTGTGGTGGCACACACCTATAATCCCAGTGACTCTGGAGAGAGGCCGAGGAAGGAGGATTTTGAGTTCAAAGCCTGCCTCAGCAGTTTAGCAAGGTCCTAAGCATCTCAGCGAGACTCTGTCTCTAAATAAAATATAAAAAAGGTCTGGGACGGTAGCTTAGTGGTTAAGTGCCTCTGGGTTCAATTCCCAGTGCAAACAAACAAACAAACAACCAAAAAACCCAATTTACTAAATAATGAAATGGAGTATGTTGACTTATATTTATAATATTTTAGAACATTGGTAATCTAAGTTAAACAAGGAAATGCTCCAGTGTCAGAGTTGTGGTTAGAAATGTTACCAGAAATACGCTAAAACAGGAGCCAGAGGCTGCATTGCAAAGGGTCCTCCCTACAACTTGCTGTTCTTTATGGAAAGGTAAGGGTTCCTGTTCCTGTGTAGAGAACACCCCTGCTCTATGGGTCCTGCTCTATTGCCTGATGGCCTAGAAGCTGCACACAGCTGGAAGCCAACTTGTTTTTTTCCCTCTTAAAGGTGACCCAGCCACAGAGGGCTCACTGACAAGATGTCTTCATCTGAGTTATCAAACTTGAAAGGCCTGAGTTTACTAAACATATTTATAGAAGTTTGTTAGTACTTTTTGAAATGTTGCTGTATCTTAGCTATATCTTACTTAAATCATCAGAACATGGACTAGATGGTGAATTTCTTGTTCCTTGTAGGTATTTGATGCTGGAGATTATTCCCTGTTGTGTTCAGGTCCTAGTGAAAATGGACAGACTTGGACTGGAGGGGACTTTGTATCAGCAGATAAAGTAATCATTTGGACTGAAAATGGGCAAAGTTATATTTACAAACTACCTGCCAGGTATGCAGTAAATAAGAGGTTAGGATTTTAATCAAAGTAAAAGATCAGAATTTGGGGTGTAACTGGAAAGTATGAAAACATATTTAGTATAATATTTAATTTAGGCCCAAAACTTTAGAGCTTTTTAAGTTAGATTTTTAATCCTGATTTAACTTTGGAGTATAAAAATTACGTGGATTTTTTTATTTGAAGAAGGATATTTTTATTATTTATTTATTTATTTAATTTTGTGCCGAGGATTGAACCCAGAGATGCTTTACCACTGAGTTACACTCCAGCCCTTTTTATTTTTATTTTGAGACAAGGTCTTGTTAAGTTGCTGACAGTCTCACTAAATTGCTGAGGCTGGCCTCAAACTTGCAATGCCTTTGCCTCAACTTCTCAAGTCACGGGGATTACAGGTGTGTACCACTGTGCCCAGCTTGAAGGAGGATATTTTTGTAATGTTAATTTAAAAAATCTCTTTTTTGTTCATTGTTTAAAAAGAAAGAAAAACCCTTGTTATCATATGTAATGATAAAATAGCTAATGTCAGTATTTTAAGTGAATATTGTTCTTTTTCCAATTTTCAGTTGCCTTCCAGCTAGTGATTCATTCCGCAGTGATGTGGGGAAAGCAGTTGAAAATTTAATTCCTCCTGTACAACATAGCCTCTTGGATCGAAAAGATAAAGAGGTAAAATTCTTCAGGTATCATTTATAATTGATGGTTATATTGCAAAATTTTTACAGCTGTATTTTGGTAGCTAAGCATTTGAAAGATTTTTTTTTTAATACAGTATCTTTATTTTATTTATTTATTTTTTGTATGAGGTGCTGAGGATTGAACCCAGTACCTCACTGCATGCGAGGCAAGTGTTCAACCACTGAGCCACAGCCCTGGCCCTGAAAGATTTAATATAATTCAAGGCACTGTGTTAAATATTATAAAACATTTTGATATGGTTAGTTACAAGCACATTCAAAATTTGCTTATTTTACAATACATAATGTGTCTATAAAATAGCATTCACTTTTCTCTAAGTGCATATGATCTTATGCTGATTACATATTGAAACTGAGCTTTTGATAAAATTCAGATATATATTTATTTTACATTCTCATACAGTTAAAACACATGCTCAGAAGAGATATACTGACTATCTACAGAGGTCTAAGGTGTTTTGAGAACTCTGTTACTCTGATGCTGAAGGTGTCTCTACACTGGTTTTAACAAATATAATTGATTAGTGTAGTTGTTAGTGTACTATGCAAATTTAATGTGCAGGTAATAAAATATTGTGTCTATTGTTTGAATAAATATTGTGTAATGATTATAAATAAATATTTAGTTTTATCTCTTTGATATATATTGGTAGTTTCATTTTATAATTTTAAAAGGGCAAAGGTCCTTATGTAATGATTCTGATTAATAACAGTTCATCACTTGACCAGACATTGCAGTGCCTCCCCAAAGCCATGTAAAGATTTAACTCATTAGGTATCAGACATAAAGAATAAAATATTTTTTTTCTCCGTAAAAATAAAAGCTTATTGTATTTTCTAAAATCCTGCTTAATTTTATCCATTAGCAGTTGAAATACAGTAGCTTTTAGTACTAGATTTTTGACTCTGTTCTGTGTGCAGTAAGAAAGAAACTGGTTTTGGAATTAAAGTTTTCTGTGATGATGTTCTGGGTCTCCACAATTCATGGTTCTGAAGAGTATGTTCAATCTTTATGTGGTGGGGTAGTGAGGGGTAGGGAATTGTTTTTGTTTTTCAGGAATATTTTGGATATACAGAATGTATACACATAAGCACAATTAAAATACTCTATATCCTATCCATTCTTCACATAACATAAACTTCTGCTTACTGCTCTCTAACCTAGTTAGACAGTCACTACCAGTTAAATAAAGGGGTAGTGACTTGAATAAAAAATGCTGCACAAAACAAAACAACATATCATTTTTCTTTAAATATCAGTTCCCTAATACATTTTAAAATCAAATATATATTGTGTGGTACGAGAGGTGCATATGTTGAAATATGGCATATGAGTATTTTTGCTGTTGTAGCAACTTTTTCAGTATGTAGTTTTCAATTAAAATTCTCAATATTTAAGGAAAGTCAAATAATTGATTATGCTTACTATATCTAGTTTGTATAAGTTAGTGCTTTTTATGAAACAACTAATACCAAATACAGTAACTAGATTATTTGTTAACTGTAATTGTCAAAATGGAAGTGTATTTCTTACTGCTCTTCAGGCTAAGATTCTATTCATGAATGTTCCAGTATTTGTAAATGAATACTCCAAATTTTAATTTAGTATTTAATTACTTATAAATAAGTGATTCACTAAAGACATAAAATCGTATGCTGAAAATTTGTTTGAAAAAGGAAAATATACATATGACCCAGTGAATGGTTTTTGTTCCTAGTAGTCTGTAGCTAACATTTCAGGCTAGGTTCAGATTAATTATGTTAATATGACTCAGGTAAAATTACACTGCTTGTTGAAAAAATATACTCATTGAAAAAAATGGGGACCCATAGTTACACAAGACTGATGCTTTAATGTCATTCTTATTTTTGGTGACTTATCAGGAGTGAGCAAAAAAGGCAGGATTAGTGAGCTTTCTTATTGACTTTTTAAGTAGAGACTTTTCTTTTTGGTAGAGTGGCATACCTCTGTATTAATTATTTAATAACAGGCAATTAGACAAACTGACTTATTGTGACTAGTAACCGTATTTTATAAAATAAAGAGTATAATTATTTATTGTAGAGAAAGACTGTATAGTTTGTTTCCTTGAACATTTATTTTATCCTGATTTGAATATTGGTCGACATGCATATTAATGCTACAAAATTATATTAAAATACTGTTAAATAATCATGCTGCTGATACTTTTTTATCTTGTGTACTTAGGCAAGGTATTTAACATCTTTATTTGAAAAAAGGGTAATGTGTGAAATATTTTGATTAAAGATATTTGAATGATTTTTTGGCAGCTGCTAATTTGTCCTCCTGTTACTCGGTTCTTCTATGGATGCAAGGAATATTTCCATAAACTATTAATTCAGGGTGATTCCTCTGGAAGATTAAATATTTGGAACATATCAGACACTCCTGATAAACAGGAAGGTGACGAAGGTAATAGTAGCAATTTCTTCATTCTCTTAATTTAGCATGTTAAATCTTAAGCACTAAGAAATAAATTCAGAATGTTCATATATAATTTTCTTGTAAGAATTATATTTGGTGAATGTGATCTTTATTGGTATATTATAGAATCAACTAATGATGTAATTTTTTAAACATGCATAAATATTTTTCTTTTATACAAAATTAAATCTCTACAGGGCTGAAAATGACAACCTCTATCAGCTTGCAAGAGGCCTTTGATAAACTGAATCCTTGTCCTGCTGGAATTATAGATCAGCTGAGTGTGATTCCTAATAGTAATGAGCCTCTGAAAGTGACTGCAAGTGTGTACATACCAGCACATGGACGGCTTGTTTGCGGCCGTGAGGATGGAAGCATAATTATTGTACCTGCCACACAGACTGCCATAGTACAGCTGTTGCAAGGGGAACACATGCTCAGAAGAGGTATACTGACCATCTACAGAGGTCTAAAGTGTTTTGAGAACTCTGTTACTCTGATGCTGAAAGTGTCTCTACACTGGTTTTAACAAATATAATTGATTAGTGAAGTTGTTATAGTGTACTATGTAAATTTAATGTGCAGGTAATAAAATATTGTGTCTGTTGTTTGAATAAATATGGTGTAATGATTATAAATAAATATTCAGTTTTATCTCTTTGATATATATTGGTAGTTTCATTATTTATTTATATGGATTACCAACTATATTATCTGTAATAATGTAATCTTCTAGAATAGTGCTGTCCAGTGGAAACCTAACGTAAACTATATATTTAATTTGCTAATAGTCATGTTAAAAAGTAAAATGAAACAGATGAAATTAACTATAATATTGTATTTTATGTAACCCAATATAGCAAAACTATCAGTTCAACTCGTAATCTGATATGAAAATTATTATTGAACTATTTAAAATTATTTCCTGAATTATTTTAAATTATTTTTGTGCTAATTGTTTAAAATCTCCTCTCTGTTTGATAGTCATAGACGTATGAACCAAAACTAGCCCCATTTTAGGGGTTCAGTAATCTCATGTAGTCACTGAATTTGGACAGACCAGTTTTATATGATAAAATTGGAACCTTTTTATGTGATAAGATTTATAGCTCTTCTGACATTTCATGTTTACTTTCACTTGTTGAAACTTTCTAAGACTTTAATTTTTGCATTTTAAATCCAAAACCTCATTCACAGGTTGGCCACCTCACAGAACACTCCGTGGTCATCGGAACAAAGTCACATGTTTGCTATATCCTCATCAGGTCTCAGCTCGCTATGATCAAAGATACCTGATATCTGGAGGTGTGGATTTTTCGGTCATAATTTGGGACATATTTTCTGGAGAAATGAAACATATCTTCTGTGTTCATGGTGGTGAGATTACTCAACTTCTAGTTCCACCTGAAAACTGTAGTGTAAGTTGGTTTTTGTATTGATATCCTTGCATGGAGCCCTCTATATATTCTCATTTGACTTTTGTTGTAGGTGACTGGGTTTAGACATACAGCCTATGATATGGAACCTTCGTATGTATAAAAAAATATGATGCCATTCACTTACATTTAGAAGCATACAAATTGATTCCGTATACTTATACATGTGTAAGTAGTACAGGTGTTAAAATTGAATTGGAAAGATAAGTGCCAAATTGAGATACTGGTTTGATTTCGGGAGTGAATGGAATCAGTATGGACGAGAACAAAAAATAACTCCTGGAAGGGTCATGTTTATTTACTTTTAGTTAGTATGTATTTAATATTTCTTTCACATTAATAACTAAATTATCAGAGCTGTTTTTATATTGTTGGAACGACTTAGAACAGGATTTTTGAAAGAAAGTATTTTAAAATAAATTATTTAGTACTAAAATTATGCTTATGTATGGAGCATATTGGCTAAGTTATTTAATACATTAGCTAAAAAATGATAACTTTTCATTTAGTGTGTTTACATTTTTACTGTCCCATACAGTCCAAAAATATCCAGAAGGGGGCAGCATAGATTTGTGAAAACAGAATGTCAGGCATCTGTCCTAAGTATTAGATTGTGCTTTCATTTAACAATATTAGATTCCTAGATCTAGAGACAGGTGTGATAATATAAATGGTTTATTTGGTTAAGTGTATGCTAGCATGACTAAGTTTCACAACCAGTAAGAGCAATTAACAAATTAATTTTTCTTTTTAATAATTGTGCTTTTAGTCTGAAGAAATATTGAATACTTTTGCTCGAATTAGCTCTGATCTCACATTTTTGAGTCTGGGGTTTTCTTATTAACTTGTATTCTACATTTCAAAAGCAATGTCTATAATTATACCATAGTCTCTGAAGCCAAGCAGAATAAACTCTGTTAATACAAATTAAACAAAAGCAGGAAACAGCTATAATTATTTTTCTAAAATATAATTTTTTTCTCTTAACACTTAATGATCTTAGATTTGGAGAGCATTTACATTTGTTTTTATTGTACTAGCAACATCTTTTTGAAATTAATTTCATTAAAAAAATTAAGAAATACATAGTAACAGAAAATACAGGCATTTTAAAAAGATGATTTGGTTATTCTTCAGTGTCACTAAGTAAATTATGAGATCATTATTTTTAGTGATATTCTGTAACCTATTTAATTTTACTGGACATTTCAGAATGTTGCTTTTTAAAACTGTTTTCTTTCCTACCAGTGTGGGGGCAAGAATTACTGTAGCTAAGTATTTTTGTAGTTCCAGAATAGTTTCTTTGGATAAATTCTTAAGTTTGAAATTGATATAAAAGAAGAACATATTGATATAAAAGAGAGTACTTGCCTAGCATGTGTGAGGCACTAGGTTCGATCCATAGTACCACATAAAAACAAATAAATAAAATAAAGGTATTGTGTCCATCTACAACTAAAAAAGTTAAAAAAAGAGAAGAGCATGTTAATTTTTAAAGGTATTGAATAAATATTATGAAATTGCCTTCAAAAGATTAGAAATAATTTTGTGTAGCTACCATTGTACTTTCATAATTCTCTATCCTGTTTATAATCTTCCAAACTTTACTAATTTTCTAGACTTGTAGGTAGCTATATATAGAATGTAAGTAAGTATAGTTCTCATCTTATTTGGAAATCACAGAAGTATTAAGATAGCAATACTATATTGGTTGTGCATTCTGATTAGTTTATATTCTTTATAATTTTATGTTTCCAGGATTTAAGCTACTATCAAAAACTAATGTATTCAAGATGAAAATTACTTTCCTGCTATATTATCTCTATGTTAAAATTTTATGATGCATCCTTTCTTATGTAGTAAGCTGAAAAAAAACTCAGTAGTGTGCCAAGGGACTGTCGGTGAAGGTCCTTTTTGTAGTAATGAGAAAGATGCATTCTTATTCTGGCCATGCTGATATTGTACAACATTTAAGAAATTTTAGAAATTCCTCTATTTGGGGAGGGTTTGTTTAGTTCTTACATTTGGATCTTATTATCTTTGGTAGTAAAATTCCATTGGGTATGAAATTTATTTTTTAGTAACAAGTGATTTGGTGTTAAATATTGCAAATAAAGTAGTTGCTTAAAGTTTATGTTTTAGTTTAGGGTGAAAGTATGACACAAAACAAAGGCTAATTTTTCTTGAGAACTTAATAATATGGCATTTTTCAACAGAAAGTGTAATTTCTTTTAAAATGGCAAAAAAATTGTTAGTTAAAAGAAATTTTTTTCTAAGAATATTGTTCAGTTAGGTGCAACAACATAGTTTTGATTAGGATCAGGGATATCCTCATGGGTAAGCTAGTCTGTATTTGATAGAGTTTAGTCTATGAGTGACCCAGACTAGCACATAGGTGATTATTATGCAGCATGATTAATATTATGAAAAAGTGTTTTTCAGGGCCTTTTGGGAATAAATAGAAGGTTCACTTTGGAGATCAGCTTTGGATGGTTTTGGAAGACTTCCAAGAAGGGCAATATCTATTGTATTTGGGGATATTAATTTTGTGGGTGTATATAAAATTATACATGGTTTATGAACAACCTCTGTTTGCAGAGGCACTTAGTTTTATGTATATTCTGTAAAGGGATACTTGATGAGTTTTTCTGACTAACATCTGATAGATCTGTCTATAATAGATAAAGGCTTGCTTTTAGGCAAATGCTGGCAGGAATTTGACATATATACATTACTTTGAAAATAGCAGCTACGAGATCAGAGTAAAGGTTTTATATGTCTTGCAGACTAGCAGTATATGAGTATTAGGACATTTTATTTCATCCTACTGAGGAAGGATGTTTGAAAGAAAAAAGTTAAGATAATAAAATATGAAACTGTATTGAAAGGTGAAATATTTAAATTTGTCTAAAGAAAGACTTGACAAGTTAGGAAAGTAAAAAGAAAGTGGAATGATACAAAGTCAGAAAGAAAGAATGTATATTAGTACTAACAAGCATAGTTTTTATGATTGTTTTGAGTTATTATGAATGGTTTCTTTAGCCACTGGTAAAGACTTTCAAAATAAGTTGGAGAAGGGCTGGGGTTGTAGCTAGGTGGCAGAGTGGTTGCCTAGCACACGTGAGGCACTGGGGTAGATCCTCAGCACCACATAAAAATAAATAAATAAAATAAAGGTATTAAAAAAAAGAAGTTGGAGAAAACATTCTGCTATTAATCTATGGACACGGAAATAACAGGGCTCCTGGTTAGTCAGGCTAGTGAAAAGGAACCCTTTAGAATCAGATAGACCTGGGTTTGTGTCTTCATCTTGATCAGTAAGTTACTTATCGTCTTTGAGCTATAGCACCAGTTTTGGTGAAGGGTTTTTTCATATTTACAAATAAAGCCTCCTATAATGGGAACTCAGTAAATCATTACTATTGTTATTATTTGTTTTTTGATTTGACTACATTCTTGTTTGGATGATAAAGGCCTGAATCTGGGCAGTATGTTCATTCATTTTCAGTTCCAGAATGACTTAATCATAGATGTGCTTTGTTCTTATGTCAGGAGCTGCTATTCATTTCCTTGTTTCCCAACTATGGCCAGTTGGTTTTAGAAAGTGTTTTAGAGCTGGATCTCTTTTCTCTATCAGTCTGACTTTGAATCTTTTTTGGGGAGAAGGGGGATTTAATATTATTAAAAATTAATATACATTTTAATTGACACATAATAATTGTAATTTTCTGGGTACAATGTGGCATTTCAATAATTTTGTATCTTATTATCACATGAAATAAAAAGTTTTGGGGGCTGGGGTTATGGCTCAGCGGCAGAGTGCTCGCCTCGCATGTGCAATGTCCTGGGTTCAATCCTCAGCACCACATATAAATAAATAGTTATTGTGTTCAACTACAAATATAAAAATAAATGTTTTAATTAAAAAAAGAAATAAAAATTTTAAGTTAACAAGAGACAACAACTGGATAAAAGGATTTTACTCTCTCTTAATTCCTTGGAAACTATATTGCCAAGTACTGTGTCTTTCTGCTCATTTCCTGAAAATTGGAGTTTTTAGCTGTCTGAGAGGCCCAGACTAGCTCATTTCCTCTGTACGTTTGTGGGTGGGTTTTAGAGGGGCAAGCCTTTGCCAGTATGACCCCAGATGATGAATGGGGTGTTTGACTTCACGTGTTTTTTTTCCTTAAGGCATAAATTACTTGCTTAATTATGGACTCTAAAGGTTAAGTTTCACTCTATTCTTTGATATAGCTTTAAAAAATAAGCAGACATTCTTTCAAAACAAAGAGATACTTTAGCATATATGTTCTGTTATTTACTACTGGAAAGAGACACATGGGTCCTTTCAGTGTCTCAAGTACTAACAATGAGGTCAGTATCTGTTTCCATGAGAAAGGAAAGCAAAGGTTTTCCATGGTTCAAGGAGAGTTATGTAAGTTCAGTGTTTATTTCTTGTAAGGAAGCAGGTATAATGATAAATAGGTTAAGGTAAGGCAAGCAGATTTTAAATGGCTAGGAATGATATAGTACTATTCATGTTCTAAGTTGAGGAAGCAGAAAGTAGAGGACAGTCCCAACACACAGCCCTCTGGAATCTAAATGCACTTTTTTCCAAGAACTAAAGCCCTGTGTCTTGGAAGGTGATGATTCCTGCCATGTGTCAGGTCAAGGTTCTGGGACCAGGCAGATAAGAGACATTTGACTGGTGTGCAGAGTGAAAACGGACAAAACTTTTGAACTGCTTAAAAATAAAAACCTTAGAATATGTTCAGAGTCTGTAGATTTGGCCATCTTGTCCTTAAAACCCATAAATATATAATTTGAAATTAAAGATAGCATTTTTACATTTTAAGGTGTGAACTGAAAAGTAATAAAGTTCAGTAGAAAAAAAAACATATAAAGAAATACTCAGAAAACAGTGGAAGGAATTTATTAAGTTGTTGGAATGAGTATTTTCATTGACTTATTATTAAAAATGTTATAAATTCATTAACCTAATGTTAAGATAATATGCAAGTGGTATTGGTGAATATGATGATGGAATTATTCAGATTAAATTAAAGCAGATATTAATATAAGAAGAAAATATTGAAAAGGGAAAGTAATGTTTTTGAAGAATTATGGATGGTTTAGGTAGATACCTAAATGTTGGCAACACTTAACAACTTCTTCATAAAATAAATATAGTTATATTTTGAAAGAATTTATTGTATATAATGACAAAATGATGATGGAAGTCATATTAACTGCTATCATATTTTGTATTCATGATGTGTTAGTCACTATGCTAGATTGTTTCTGTACATTATCACACAGCAGTTCTACAAGATATGATTCTTGTTGTTAACCACATTATACAAAGAAATGGGGCTCAGAGAAATTAAATAACACGTTTAAGTCACACAGATAGCAAGTGACAGGGATGGAATTTGATCCTCAGTAGTCTGACTTGATGACCTGTACTGATCAACCATGCATATTACCTACTGGCATATTTAATAGTCTTTAAAATTGCATTTCTCTATTTTTTGACATTCTCAGCATTGATTTATGTAAGTGAATATTATTTTGATGCATACTTAAATATTCAGTCAATTAAAAACTAAAATTGTTCTTCAGTTTGTTGAACACCACCATTCTTTTCAGTTCCCAAATTTCTATTTCCTTTAGAGAACTGCATTGCTCAATTTTCTTGTAATTTATCTTTTAGTTTTCCTTGGGTTATTCAAGTTTGGAGTCTTTTAATTTTAGCTTCCTGTCGGTATAGTTTTAACTCCCATTTAATTAATACATACACAACATTAAAAATTTTGAAAATAGAGGTAACTAAGAAGGTAAAAATTCAGCTGGTATATTTGTACATATAAGAAAACCACCATTAATATATTTTGATATATTTTCCTCTGACCTTTTAAAATACATTTATTGTATACTTATGATTATACTATAGATATGTAGATAAGGTTATCTGTGCATACTGTATCTTCATTTAATATTACAACACATTTTTCAAAGTTTTGCTTATTCAGGAAAATAATTTTTAATGATTGCATAACATTTCATTGAGTAAACATAATATATTTACTTAGCCATTCCACTCTCTTGATATTTAATTGTTCCCACTTTTCACTATTATAAATAATACAGTATTGAATATCTTTGTGTGTAAAATTTTCTTGCATTTAAGATTATTCCTTTGGATGGATTCCTTGAATTCTTTTTATATTAGAACCTCAGAATTTTTCTGTGGTGGGTTAGTAATATTTTTAAGCCTACCAAGCTATTTTCTGCTCACAGTTCCTATTGCATTACCCCTCTCTTAAAAGATGTTATTTGCTTAAGTTTCCACAGTATAAGGGAAATAAAAGTAATACCTATTTCAGAAGGTTGTTGTGAGACTGTAATGGATTTCTGTCAAGCATTAAGAATATACTTACCATAAAGTCAGAAACCATCAAATGTTGATTGCTGTTTTTGGCTAAGTTGACAGGGGAAAATTGTATCGTATTGTTTGAATTTGCTTTTCTTTGGTTACTAAATATATTGAAAATTTTCTATGAGAATTTAGGCAATTTTTTAAGTTTTAATTTTTCTTGTCCTTTGATGTATTAGTGCCCCCCACCTTGGGGGGGTGCAGATATTAGTCAATGAACGTGCTCTTACCTAAAATACTAAGTGTATGTGGTTTCTGTTGTTGGAACATTTTCTAGTTTGTTATTTATTTTTGGATTTTTAACATACAGATATTTTTGTTTTTTATGTAATCCAATTTATATTTTTTTCTCTGTAGCCTCCATATTTTTGAAGCTTCAAATCTTGCTTTCTTCCCCCCAGAAATTTGGTAAAACTTGATTAAAAACAATGATTACATTAAAAACAAATGTAAAATTCTTTATCAGAAATTTGTTTATGTTGTGGGATGAGGTAAGGATTAAAATTGTTTGTTTTTTCCTAAGCTGACAAAAATAATCACAGTGTTATTTGTTAAATAAATCTTGTTTCTCTGATAGGCAGCAACTTCTTAATCATGTATTATATTTACTTGCTGTTTTATAATTAAGAAATAGTAGAAGAAAGGAGTTCTAATTAGCCCACTTTTTATTGTTATCTTTTGTATATAGTGAACAAAGGAAAATGTTAGAACAGTAAGACCAAAGACTTATTGTTCATACATAATATAATTATCCAATTAGTTGGTTAGTCAGTTGTTTTGGTTGGATTACATGGTTTTATTTTCTAAAGTAAATATTAAATAGCCCTTTACCTTTTCTTTTTTTAAAAGAAGATTGGATTTCTGAAACGTAAAATTTCATTGTAATCTAATTTTGTGGAAGTGTGGAAATGAAATTAACATTTAATTTTGTAGGCTCATTTTTCCCTTCAGGTAGAATATTTAAAAATGATAAATGATGCCTCTTAACGGCACATTTATGTTCCATAGAAAGAGTTCTGGGAAGTACAAGAAATAATGATTGAGAGAATAGTGGGATTGATTTATGAGCAAAAGAAGCTGGTCATTTATAGCTTGTCTAATGATGGGCATATTTAAAAGGAGAGACAAAAGAGTGTTCAGATATTTAGAAGATATTCACACAAAGGGAAAGATTGTTTGGGGTAAATATGAGATTGCTCCTCAAGTGATATGAAAAGAAAGAGCAATATAGTTTAGAAAACAAATTACAGAAGTAGAACATAAAAAATATATATTATTTACACTGGGAATTGTTGGAAAGTGGAAGCATTTCCCTGGAGAGCTAGGGGATGGGATAAACTAGCTGTCTCTAATTTCTGTAATTCATGGCAGATGCTTAGGAACAGGTTACATAAGAGGTTTCTGGGAATGGTTTAAAATGAAGTCTTGTAAAATGCGCAAGGTCAGACTGGATGACCTAGGTGGTATATTCTGACTCTATCAGATGCTATGATAGCTTGTGGCATTCTGCTGTTCGGCCTAATGTACTGTGAAGATTATTTACTGGCAAATTCAATGAGTCTTTATTTGGTTTAGGATTAGAATTCTTTGAAAAATAAAAATTGGCCTTGGAATGTACTTGTCTGAGTCCAGTATCCTCCTTCAACGTCTTGCCCTAGTTGTCTTAATTTTTTCATTTTAAAAAATAGACTTTTCACTTGATTCAATATTTTGTTCAGTTGCTTATGTTTAGACTTTTAGTTAGCATTTTGTGTCATTTCTATATGTTGTTTCTAGGACACGATTAATTTAATGAGTAATATTCACCTATAAAATACTAGTGAAGTTAATAGAATGCTCATTTCATGCTGCACGGTTCTCTACAACTATAAAAATTTTTAATAGGATTGTGTTTACACTCATAAGTCAGTTGATAGCAGTGGTTGCTGAAGTGGACATTGTGAGACAATCAGTGGGGGTATGAAGAGAAAATATTAGAACTCTAATTTATTGGATCTTTTAATCTGAGGAAATGGAGCTTTCTGAACATTTGCTAGATGGGTGGACACTGGTGTGCCCACTCCTATCATGCTCTGATGGGCATGTACTGCCGTGAGCAAAAGTGGGTGAGCCCCCAGGAGGTGCCAGTGACACTTATACCCCATGTGCTTCCAGTTAAAAGGTGTTGACTTAAGGAATCTGCAAATTATATTGTATAGTTCTTAACCTTGCTATCACAAAATATTAATGGAAGATATTTCTGATGAAAAATGTTTACATTGAATTTCAAACAATGATGATCATTTGATAATTAAGGCAATAAGGCAGCCAAAATCATTTCGAATTATATAAAGTTTTTGTTTTTTTTTTAGACTAACTTTGACTCATCCTTTTAAAATATACATGTGTATGTTTACAATGTCCGAGATATATAAGCAGTTAAGTACATATACAGAAGTATAAACACATGGAATACATTTTAAAATCTCTTAAATGAGTAAATGAGTGATCAAGAAAATTTGGAGCAAAAATGCATTTCAAGTAAGTTCATTTGAAGATGTGAGGGTCACATTTTTTTTAGTTGTTGTATTACCATTTTAATTACACCAATTAAGTGTTTTACACATTATCTTGTTATAATGACCTTGGTGTTTAAATCATCTTTAGGTGACCTTTTCAGGTTGGAGTAGAAAAAAGTGAAAAGTAATGGAATTAATCAAATTGTGGAATTAGTCATTGTAGATGAATTAGATGTTCACTAACTCAGATCTCTAGAATTTATTAATAAGGGAATTGTGCTAATTCAACCCATTTGTGGAGAAACTTGATCTAAATCAGTAAGAAATATGAATTATAAAATATTCTTTAAGAAGTGCTTCTTAAATAATTTTGAGGACAGATAAGAGAATACCAGGTTAATTGTGTTTTAGCAAATCTTTTAAGTGCTTCCATTTAACAGATGGCTGAGATTTATTTATCATTACTCTATTTATTGTTTGAATTAAAATTAATACCAAAGTGTGCTTGAATTGTCTTTTTTCCTTTTACTTTTAAATAGGCTAGACATTTGTTTTGCTTATACCATTAATTTGTTTTCACACAAGCTGCAAAGGTAACCATCAACTCAGAATTAATTAGTGGAATCAAAATTAATGAGGTTTTACTGCACTGGTTCATTTCCACTTTAGGCCAGTTCTCTTTATATGAGTTGGAGTAGCACTTTGTTGAAAGAAGAAAAATTAGACTTATTTTAATCCATATTTAAAAAGCAGAGAACCATCTTTTCTTGTGAGTTAAGTACCTCTAATAACTATGCTTTCTTGGGCTTAGTAATATTGATTTTTTTTTGTTTTCATTCTTGATTATTTTGGCTATTTCAATATGTTCTTATTACAGTAAAGCTAAAGTTAACTCTTCAGATACATATTATTATTTACAGAATAGTATGTGATTTTTATAAGTGACCAAACAAGCCATGCATGGTGGTGCATGCCTGTAATTCCAGCGACTTGGGAGACCGAGGTAGGTAGGAGGATTGCAAGTTCAAGACCAGCCTCAGTAACTTATCAAGACCCTGTCAGTAAATACATACATATGTACATACATACATACATACATACATACATACGTTATCTGACTTTTTTTTTGTGGGCAGAGCATGTTACTTGCGAGTTTCATCATTATTGCACTCTGAAAAGGAATAAAACCATTATTTAAAATGTATTTAGGTAAATATATATGTAAAGAGAGTGCATCTTGTGGAAATGAAAAGCTAGAGTTTTTGGAATTATATCTCTCTTTTTTTTAAACCTTCAGGAAATTATACCCTGTAATCTATTTTTTTAAAGCTGATCCTATGCTATTATTTTATGTTTGTTGTATGTATTTTTAATTTTTACAATAAAGAGTAATATGACAAAGAGCTTTTAAATATTCTTATGAAGATGGATTGCATTTCCTCTAATCTTTGAAATGATTCCGTGCCTATAAAGGGAAGGGTGAAAGTTCTGACAACAGAACTTCTCAGGACGGGTTGATCATGTTAAAGTTCAGGTTCCTCATAGGAATGGAAAAAAGCCTTTCTTGTTTGTTTAACGGCTCTTGTCCTCTCTCCACTAGAATATAAACTATGATAAGGAGATGTGTGCACAGCTCTGTGGTTGTCAGTAGCTTCAGTTCTTGAGAGCTACAACAGATTGTAATTTTAGAAACACCTAACATGATGAAGAATATTTGCAAAACTTCATATTGACTTGTGCTTCTTTTCTCTACTTTTTGAAAAATGAATGAATTGCATGCATATGAACATTAATGAAATGAATTTGGACTTGGGGACTAGCAAGTAGGCCAGTTGGGAGTGAGGTGCTATTTAAGGATTAGCTCTTTTTAAAGAGGAGTTTGGAGAGCTTATGAGTCGAAGTAGTAGAATCAAAATTAGAGAAGCATGTTTGAGTGTTGTAGTGGACCAGTGCCTGGTGAAAGGATATGAGTAGTTTGAAGAAAATGCTGTTTAGGAATCCTTTTTTTTTTTTTTTTTTTTTTTTAATTTATTATACCCAGAGACCCCTGGACACAGAGGTGGCACATGACTGTAACCTTGGCTACTCCTGAGACTGAGGCAGTGGGATTGAAAGTTGGAGGCCAGTCTTATCAACTTGGTTAGACCCTATCTCAAAGTAAAATAAATAAAACATGAAAAGTGCTGGGGATGTAGCTCAGTGGTAGAGTACCCCTGGTTCAATTCCTAGTAATGGGGGGAAAAAATCATATAAGAGAAAAAGATCACTGTTTCTCTCATGAAAGATATGAATGAAATGACCTCTTTTTAGTGATGCAAAATAGAAAACAGTAGTTAACCATTAAGGCTTCAGTCTTCCCTTTTTATAAAGTGAATAATAGATAATATTTGATAAATACAAAGACAGCACTAGTGACAATCTGTAGAAAATCAAAGCATCCATTGTATTAAATATCTAAAGTTAGCAATGCATGTTTTGTGTAGCTAATACTTTTATGTTATGAAATAATTGAGAATAAAGATATCATAGGATACAAATGTGTGTTCTTGTGCATTTGTATATATATTTACTCAGTTGTATTCTGTAGTGCTTTAATTTAAATGATGTTAAATACTTTTCCACTTTTTTACATCTTTCTGCTAATTAAAAAAGTAATATTTGGGTGCCAGAATTCATCTGCCCCACAGTTCTTTGTACATACTTTTAAAGAAAGAAATCATATTTTATATTTCAATTGAGTGTGTATCAAGATAAATGAAATAGCTTAACAAATGTTTAAGAAAGTTATAATGTTTTAATAGAGGTTTGTAATATCTTTCTAAAGTTAGTTATCTTTCTTTCTTTTTTAAAATACCTTTTTTAAAAAATTTTTATTTTTTAGGTGTAGATGGACACAACACAATACCTTTATTTTTATGTGGTGCTGAGGATAGAACCCGGGCCCTGCCCATGCTAGGCAAGCACTCTACCGCTGAGCCACAATCCTAGTCCCCCGCTACCCGGCTTTTTTTTTTTTTTTTGCAGAACTGGGGATTGAACCCAGGGGCACCCTACCACTGAGCTCCATCCGCAGCCATTTTTATTTTGAGACAGGTTTTCCCTAAATTGCTCAGTTTGGCCTTTAACTTGAGATCCTCTTACCTTAGCCTCCTGAGTAGCTAGGATACAGGTGTGCACCACTGAGCCAGGCTTGAACATAGTTTTCTTAACTTTTAAATTAGTAAACCAACTGCTGTGCTCACTTTTTTGTCTAAATGACCATAAAACATAAAAAAGCTAACAAAGAATAAAATGATAAAACACTTGAATTTGAGAACAAATTAGATAGTTTAATCTCATATCTTTGTTTTATTAATGCCTTGTGTTATTCAAAATTGATTTTAAGTTGTTTATAAAAATAAACATTAAGGGACTGGGATTGTGACTCAGTAGTAGAGTGCTTGCCTAGCATGGTTCAATCCTCAGCACTGCATAAAAATAAAAAAATAAATAAATAAAATAAAGGTATTGTGTCCATTTGTAACTAAAAATATATATAAAAAATTAAGTAAAATAAAGATAAGGCTTAATCATGGTGAAGAGAAAATGAGAGAAGTGAATGAGACCATTGAGAGTCCATGTTCAAATATGTATGTCCCAGGATCCTGCACTGGTATAGGAAAATTTAGTCTTAAGTTTGTTAGCAGCCACAATATAAAAGGAACCAGTTGCACCAGCTTTCCCTAAAATGTGACCTTTAAAAACTAGGTGTCATAGATAACATGGTCAAGCAAATTTAGAGATGAATTAAATTTTATTTCCTTATAGGAATACTTATATTCACATCAGCATGCTAAATCATCCTGGAAATTCTATGGTTAAAAACATCAACAACTGCATAGGTTCAGTGTTTTTCATGCACATTCAGCCACCTCCCCCACCTTTTCACCTAATATCTTTCAACATTCCCACTTGGGGAATCAGTGAGATATTGATCTCTGGCTAAAACAGTCTGTTTGCTCAGAAGTCCAGCAGGCTGAGGTTTGACAAGTCCCTTCCGTTAGATCTCACTGAAAGGAGAGTATATGTACGAACTGCAGGGGACCTCATCCTTTAGAAATAGTCCCAATACGTGGAGTAATTCAGATGGTTGTTTTCATATGCTTTCCCTCAGTATGACCTGAGATCATCATCTATGTCAGCAAAGAGTTAAGTTTTAAATTGCTTAGGAATTGTATTATAGAAATTTAAAAACTTCAGTTTTTAAGTTTTCTCTGTTGTAGATTGAGTTCTTTGTTACTGGTGAAAATCCTTACAGTCCTTGATTATTTACATCTCATCTTGTTCTAAAAGGGAATTGAAAGGCAAAAACTAGATATGAGCAGAAAATGTTTAATTGGCTTATTGTGTGGTTAGCTAAGGTAATGCACCTGCCGGCATTATAGACAGAAGCTGGGAAGGAAGTAGGGATGTGAATCTATAGATAACATGAAATATACTTGACTCCCAAGGATGACTGGCAGGGGGACTGTGAGGGTATTGTTTCTGAGCAGGGAGGAGCAGGGGTTTAAAATGACAGAGTCACAAACAGAAGGAAGGACTGCAGAAAGCAGCTCTCATGGCAAACAAAGGAAAGTTCATACTGTGGAACGGGAACACAGAAGAACAGATCAATTTTTTTCCACCTTTGCCTACTTAGATATAGCAACCATTTCAGGGAGCGGGCATCTGCAAATTTGAACAGCAGATTTTCCAAGGCTTCCTTTCCTGTTTAGTAAAAGTGTTTTGATGGTTGAACTGAGTGTTTTATGTATAATATAAAGGAATAAATTGTTCAACATTTAGTTGTAGTTGATTTTTGGTGGTAGTGAATGTATGAATAACTTTCATTTCAGTTATTTGAGAACAGAATCTGTTTTACTCTAAATTTAATCTAAATGTAATGAAGGTGCATTCTTCTTTTCAGGCAAGAGTGCAGCACTGTATCTGCTCTGTAGCCAGTGACCACTCAGTAGGACTTCTAAGTTTGCGAGAGAAAAAATGCATCATGTTGGCATCTCGGCACCTTTTCCCTATTCAGATAATCAAGTGGAGACCCTCTGATGATTACCTGGTCGTGGGTTGTTCAGATGGCTCTGTGTATGTCTGGCAAATGGATACTGGTAAGAATTAGCTTGAAAAGAAAATAGAAAATTAATGGGTATATTTGGTTTCCTAAAAATTAAGTTTTGCAATGTATAAAAATTGCTATTTTTTTCCTCATCACTGCTTTTCCTAAATATTCTCATTGTTATCAATAAAGAAATATTTCAGTGTCCTCTTATTTGTTGTACTATGCCAAATACTTGTGGATCAGTTCACCAGTCTTTAAAAGCATATAATTGAAAGTAACGTACAGATGAGGACAGATTTACAGATGACAAAGTATACGTGATTTCTGTATAATTCATGAGATAAATTGTGAGTGGGATGAAGGAACCATGTTTGTCTCAGGTCAGAAACAGCAGAAAAAAATAAAATCATCTTTTATTGAATAGCAGAAAGGCAGTGCTGGGCAGAAAATCGTAGGAAGTAATCTACATCAAGGTTTCAAGTTCTAGTGGGGCATGTAAAATTTCAAGTTTCAAAAATGTGATGTATGGAGTTTATAATGTGGACAAGTAATGCTTAACTTAAAAGCACAGGTAAAGATATACAGTGTTCATACACACACTACCATGAGTTTCCCTGGGAAATACTTAAGCATGCAACAATGTTTTGCATTAATCTGGCTTTTTTGTGATAACATTGGATTCAACTTTTACATTGCTAGGTTTTTAATCACTGATAGATAATCACTTATCTTTAGACTCCTACTTGAACTACATAATATTTCTACCAAATATTTTCTTTTTCTTCACCTTTTGTTGTTTGTTTTAGTCTTTTTAAAATCAGACTATATACAGCTGCTTGCACAGTTATCGGATGGGAGTTCCCATAAGCCTTTTTGGGATAAGTAGCTATCATCTTCAGTAGCCTTATTGATCATCCTCAGTTTAACTGTAACATAGGCAATTTTGACAAGAGGAACCTTCTGGAAGTCTGTCAGATTTCTTTACTTTTGCATGTACCTTTTTTTTTTTTCTCTTGTCTGGTTGTAAAAGAAATTAATACTTTTGGTCAAATTTTAAAAGCACAAACATTAGAAGAGAAGAAAGGCAAAACCAGAGCTCATTACCCAGTTGTAAATATTAACATTTTGGCATATTTCTTTCTTATTTGTTCCCGGACATTTTTAAAAACAGAATTACTGCCATCCTATATATGCAATTTTGTATTTTACTTTTGTGTTCCTTAATGTTATAGTCTACCTGCTTATCATGGTCTTGCTTGTTGGTTTGATCCATTTCACACACTAAAGATACCATTTGTGGCTGGAATCAGATTGTTTGGTTTGAACTTAGGATCGACAATAACTTGGAAGCACTGTGATTTATCTTAGCTCATCAGACTTTTGCCCTTTGGTGTTTTCATCTGTCAAATTAGGATAGTATTTCCTATTTTACAACAGTATTTTATAGTGTTGTAGGAGTAAAATGAGATAGTTCCCTGATGTGATAAATAGAATGTATGTATAATGTATGTGTGTGTATACTTTTTAGTTTGTGTGTATATGCAGACATGTGTATGTATTTCCTATAATTATTAAAGAAACATTTTGCTGCTTAACTTATTACCTCGTGGAATTTGGCAGAATGACTTTACCTACATTTGGAAATATTTTCTTTGGGAATAAGTATTGAAGAAAGTTCTTAGAACAATAGAACTATATTAAAATATTGTAAATACTGTAAAATTAATTGGTATGTCTTAAAATAGAAGATATGATAAACTTGTCTAGGCCTTTTTAAATAAATAAAGGAAAAGAGTATCATTGTCTTGAAAGATTGAAATTTTTAAATGTGTGGTGCTTGAATATTTAAGAATATTTAATCAAATATTAAGATTAATATTTAAATGTTTGTAAATAATACAGAGTAAAATATGAAATTCTTTCTAGATGAGATCTTACTGAAAAACAAGGTAACTTTCATAGTGATTTTTTTAAAGGGAAACAATAAATTGCCCCTAACTATAGGGATATTGGAGGATGTTCTGCTTAAAATGAATTTAGTATAATTTAACCCGATTTAGATTAAACACAATATGTAATATTAAAATTTTAGTTATGCCTTGACCTTCAGGAGGACCTGAGTAAATAATCAGTTACTGACATTCTTAATTAAAGTACAAATAGAGAAACAAAATTTGTTTTGGATTTCAGCTATAATAGGAGGTATATGTTCTTTTTCTCTCTTAGCAGTATGTGCTGTAGCTAGTGATATATAGGTCTCTGGGGAGTCCGTAAGGTACATCCTGAAGGTATTGACATTATTTATTTATTAAATTTATTTATTTATTAAATAAATAAAAAATGAAGCTAGATAAATCGGATGCAGCCAGGGTTTGATGTATGAAATGTATTTAAACTCTGAGGAGATACTTGATCTTCGTGTTTTGGGAATGTATTTTCACAGATGAAGCTGTGCCATATAAAACCTGCTTATACGTATCGGGCATAGTTTGGTATTTTGAATTTTACTGATGATTTCTAGGTTAAAATACTTAAATTTTTTTTATTTTGTACTTTTATGTGTCATTTGTTTTAGTTTTTTTTTTTCTTTTCACATGGATAGATTTTTGTCTTTAGTGTTTATTGTGTAATGAAATTAAAGCTAGGTAATATAAATATAATTAGGGAATTTGAAGTCCAGAATCTGTTATTCTTTTATCAGGACATTTTATTAGATGAACTAGCCACTTCATAGTGATGAACAGGCCATGAAGATATTCTGGTTAAACAAACACTAGCAACAAGAATGGGCCAGATGAACCTTTTGACTCCCATTCATGAACTTATTAAAGGTTAGCCACTGATGTAGATGGTGACTGCTTCCACCTGGAGCTCTTTATGTGCTTCAGGGGTCAACTGTCTCATTCTTCACATTTGATATTCCAGTAACTGTGCTTGTCATTCCCACAGGCCTTTGACAAGGTCAGAATCCTATTTGGCCCACAGTGGCATGCTTTAAGCCATAACTGGTGCCATAAAGTGTTCTTATGTAATCATTATCAAGCCTAAATAACATTCTCATTTGCTCATTTTTATCATCTTTGCTACTTGGCAAAAGTGATTCCCACATCATATTCCTATTTTAATAGGTTTAATTAGGTCGCCTTGTACAAATGCAAATATCATTAATGCTTGCCGAACATTATTAGAAATTAGCATATGAGTTCTTGTCATTTACTTTGTTCTGTTGCCTTTTTTCTTTTTATTCATTTTCTGCCCCTCTGAGTTTTTTAAAATTCCAATTTTTACATTGACTTAATTAAATATATTCATCTTTTTGAACTGAATTACCTAATCAAACATAGCATAAAATTATGAGTTAATGTATATTCAGGTATCTGCTGAAAATGTCTATAAATTATGGATAACCAAAAATATGTCAAGGATCAGATTTTTATACAAGTAAAGTCTAGTGTCATTCTTAAGACTAATTTCAAAAATATTCCTGGGCTTTTGTTTTCATTTATTTAAATTTATGTTTCTGAACTTTTACTAAAATTGCTGTTGAGAGGTTTTAGTGGCAAATATTTTCTTCACATATTTGACCTTTTTCCAGTAGTATCTGACATACTAGAGATTTGACCTTACCTTTCTGTTTTATAATATATTGCCACTACATTATTGACTCTCTATGTCTTTTACATTTTTTTACATTTTTTTAGATGTTGATGGACTTTATTTTATTCATTTATTTATATGTGGTGCTGAGAATGGAACCCACTACCTCACACATGCTAGACAAGAGCTCTACCACTGAGCCACAACCCCAGCCCACATTTTTACTTTTTTTTTTTTACCCTTTATTTTGTTTATTTATTTTTATGTGGTGCTGAGGATTGATCTCAGTGCCTCACATATGCAAGGCAAGCGCTCTACCTCTGAGCCACAACCCCAGCCCCAGATTTTTACTTTTTATTGTGTTACAAGCATGGAATAGAATAGGGGGAAACACAAAGAATGAATTTAAAAAGGTACTTGGTAAAATCAAGTATAATTAGAGAGTATCTTTTATCCCTTTTGATGAATGACTATAAAATATGAAATCTTACTTACCTATGTAGTTAACCATTTCCATTGCTTCCCTCTTGGAAGGAAGAGGTATCAGAGCAGAGCTGTGATTGACTTTACCACTACCTCCTCACAACCCCTCATGCTGTTAATTACTAAGTCTTTCCCATTAGATTTCCCCCAGCTCCTCTTTTTTTCCGGTGTATTATTCTAATTTAGGGTTTTATTTCCCCTTACCTAAGCTATCTTTATTGGTTACTCTGCCTGCTCTTTCCCTTCTAATCTATCCTGTACTCTGCTTGTTAATTAATCCTAGGATAGAAGACAGCAGTAACATTTGGTTCATGCTACTGTTCAATGAATGAACTCTGAACAATGTCAGTTCACAATACCTTCAAAACAAAATCTTCCTACCTTTCTGTCTTTACTTCTTATTATTCTTTTTTTTTTGTTGTTGTTGTTTTTGGTGGTGCTGGGGATTGAACCCAGGGCCTGTGCATGCAAAGCAAGCACTCCACCAACTGAGCTATATCCCCATCCTTCTTATTATTCTTTTACATGACCATTTGCTGTAGTTAAGAATAATAGACTCGCTCACTATCACTTCTTTTAACTTGCATCATCTATATTCTCATGATTTTCACTTACTCAGGACATTTTTTTTTCTTTTTGTTTTTTGAAAAGTCTATTGTATTTTAAGGAAATTGGAATAATTTGAATGAAGTCATATATTTACCTACGCATAGTTATCATTTCTATTATTCTTCATTGCTTTGTGTAGGTGCAGATTTCCACCTGAAGTCACTTTTCTTTTTCTAATATTTAATTTTTCTTGTAGGTCTGAGGCAATGAATTCCTTCAGCTTTTCCTTGTCCGAAAAAAAATTCTTTATTTCACCTCCTTTAAATTTTTTTTGTTTGTTTTAAATTTTATTTTAGCTGTGTCTATTTGCCCAGGCTGATTTTCAACTCATGAGCTTAAGTGATCCTCCCACTTCTGCCTCCCGAGTAGCTGGGACTAGAGGCATGTGCAGCTAAGCCCAACTTCACCTTTATTTTTAAAAGATATTTTCTATGAGTGTAAAGTTCTAGGTTCACAGTTTTTTCTTTCTTTCAATTCTTTACTATCTTCTTACTTCGTTGTATCCAGAGGGAAGTCTGCTGTAGTCTTTAACTTTCTTCTGTATATAACATGTTTGTTTTCTTGGGCTGCTTTAAAACTTTTTTTTTCCTGGTACTGAGGACTGAATTCTGGGCCTCATACATGCCAGGCAAGTGTCTAACATCAAGCTAGATCCCTAGCCCTAAAACACTTTTATTACTTGTTTTGATTGTTATTTTCTTCATTTTGCTTGGGCTTGGGAATCTGTGAGTGTGGGTTTCTATCAGGTTTGGAAAATTTATGGCTATAATTTATTCAAATATGTTTTCTGTCCTCCATTCTCTTTTCTTTCTTTGGAGACTCCAATTATATATGTTAGGCCATTTGATATTGTCCCACAGCTCACTAATAATCTTAATTTTTTTTCTTTTTTAATTTTTTATAGTTTCTATTACTGTGTCTTCAAATTTACTGTTCTTTCCTTCCACAATGACTAATCTGCATTATTCACATTTAAATGTAAGTTTCATGACCTATGTTGTAGTTTTCATTTAGTAATTTTTTATTGGACAGCAGATGTTATGAATTTTATTTTCCTGGATGTTGGATATTTTTGTGTTCCCACAAATCTTTTTGAGATTTATTAAGGGACATAGTTGATCCCCCTTGGGTCTTGCCTTTAAGACTTGTTAGGTGGGGATGGGAAGTGATAATTCTGGAGCTAATATTACCCGTGGTTGAGGCAATACCTTATAGAGTACTCTGCCCAATCAATTTTTCCCTGTGAGTTAGGAGACTACCTTCTAACTGGTGAGAACAGGCACTATTCACAGTAGCATCTGCACCCCGCACTCCTTCCACGTGGTTCTTTCTTGAGCTTTTCATGGATTCCTCACAATCATGAACTTCTCAGTCTTCTGGCAAAGATGTGAGGAACTTCTGCAGATTTCTATGTGGGTTACTCCACTCTGGTATTCTGTCCTGCAAACTCTAGCAGCTTTGGTCTCCTGGCCTCTCAGCCTTTGCTCTTCAACTTATGGAATCTGTTAGTCTCTACTTGGCTTCCCTCTTCTTGTGCTGTGGTCCTAGAGACTCATCTTGAGGGATGAGCTGGAGTAATTGAAGACTGAACCTTGTTTGTTTCCATCTTTCAAGCATCACTGTCCTTAAGTGCCCAATGTCCATTGTCTGGAAAATCGTTGTTTTCATATATTGTGTCTTTTAAACACACACGCGCGCGCACACACACACAAGCACACATACACACACATACATGTGAATGTGAAGGGTGAATTTAGTACCTGTTACCCCATATTGACTGGAAGCAGAAGTCCTTTCTGCTTATTTGAATTTTAAAAATCATTAAAGATACAAGCAGAATATACTCTCCTTCTAAATTGATTGTTTTTAAATAGATTTTCCTTGGACTGAATTTTTTTTCTCTTGAGTCTTTTCAGTATTTCCTTTTGGCTTGTGTTGATTACTTTTTTGTGTGCAAATGTTTTGAATCTTGCCATGTCATATAAATTTTCCTCCACGTTGAAGTTTATTACCATTGATATATTGCTACCATCTAATCGTTAGACCCTATTCAAATTTCTCCAGTTGTTCCACTGAAGTCTTTTATTGCAAAAACATCTACACTGGAATTGTGCATGGTATTTAGTTCTATGACTCTTTCAATTGGGAATAGTTCCTTAGTTTTTATTTTCCTTCAACGACTGAAACTTTGGAATCTGATTGGTCAGTTGTTTTGTAAAGTGTTTCCCAAGTGATGTTTTCTCATGATTTATTTTCAGAGTATGTATTACAGAGTCACATCCCCAGCCCTTGTTTTTATTTTGAGCCAGGGTCTTGTAAGTAGCGTAAGGCCTCACTAAGTTGCTAAGGCTGGCTTTGATTTTGCAATCTTCCTGCCTCAGCCTCCCAAACAGCTGGGATTACAGGAGTGCTCCATTATGCCTGGACCGAATATATATCTTTGGCAAGAATATCACAGATATTTTTCTCATTGTATCCTGTCACATGATAAATGATTTTAATTTGTTTCATCACTGATATATACTTATATCTTATATCTTATTTAGGTGGTGTTTTTTGGCTTCTTCACTGGAAAATTATTCTTTATTTGGGGGGGGCAAGGTACTTTGAAACCATGTAAACATCTGTTTTCAAATTTTTAATTTAGTCATTTATGTCATAAAGAACTTTTGGATTCCCATTTTATTTAGTGGATTATAATCTTAAACTCTTTATATGATGTCCTAGGAATCCCTTCAAGCTGGACATGGTTTTTGTTGTTGGTGGTGATGGTTTTGATTACCATTTTGCTGTCCAGCACAAACACATAGTATTGCACGGGCATCTTTTGCATTCTGCCTGGTTCTGATATACTATTCCTGGCCTGTCTTATGCTCAGTGTGGACATCTGCTCTTCCTTCTAGGGATCACATATCTGTGCAAAGCTACCTGCTTACACAGATGCTCTCCTCACCTCTCTCACACCTCAGACCATTCCTGCAGAGCATGTGGATGCTCTTCTCATACCTGTCAACACCCTGTGCCAGATCGCCTTCATGCCTAGACTTCATCCGCCCTCCCTCTATGGGTTCTATGCTGGGGTGCCTCTCTGGGTGAACTCCCTTCTCTCTCTGCCAGGGCTCCAACAATATCTTTATGCTAATGCTTCTGAGACTTTAGCCCCTGCACCAAGTTGTTACCTCCACCTTCCTCTTGTTAAGCTGCTTTTTGACCCTCTCAGCCTCGAACCTCCTGGCTCTGAGCCATTGCAGGCCCTTTCATCACCACCATGGCTCACACCTACCATGGACACATACCTTTGCTCGTTCCCACTTAATGACTTTGGAAATAGTTGTCAAAAGCAAGTAGTAAGTATAAACTTGACAAAAAGAGGCAAATTAGATATTTGGCGCTTGGCTTATAGTGTATGTTTATTTTGTTGATTAATAATTCTGTTTGGGATAACAATAACTGTCACTTAAGTCTTTTCTATTATAACTACAGATAACATTTAATAAAGAACTAAGGGCTAGAAAAGTAAATTCTAAATTCATTCCTGTTAAACTTTAAGACATTTGAAAAAATATAAGTATTTTTTTTTCAAAATCTAATTTTAACTTACTTAAGTAATCTTACTCTTCCCATGATATTTAAAAACATAATAAAATATCAATATATTACAAATGATCATATAGAAGAACCTGAAATTCCTAGTAATTCAGCTATGTAAATATACCCTGTTAATCACTTTTTACTGTAACTATAGGATTCCTTCTCCCCCTTTAAATTATGAAAATTGTTCTCAACCTTGTTTTTTTTAATTAACAATATATTGTGGCTTTTATTCCATGTTGACACAGCTGAACTTCATTTTCTTATTGTTTCTGCAGATTAATGTGTACAAACAAGCATGTACATATAAACACACATGCTCTCACACATATACACTCTCTACTTCTAGTGGAGTTTACAGTTCTGGGTAGGTAGAAGCAAATCAGAAATTTTAAATAAACAGTGTGTTAATTGGCATTAGTGTTATAGAAAAAATAAAGCAGAAAAGGGAGAAATTAAAACAATCAGAGAACAGCTGATTGGAAATGTGACATTATGTGAAGGTTCAGAGGGCTTTGGTGAAAGAGGTGACAACCCTGCATTATCTAGGAAGGAGAGGTCTGTGTGCTAACTTATATAAGAATTGCATAAATGGAGGTAAGTGGAAAGGAAGGCCAAATGAAGATTCTGAAGTAGTTATAAGTAGTAATTATTTTCAGAAATGTTTGGGAAACATTTGGGTGGTGAGAGTAAGAATCAAAAAATTTCAGAGGCTGGGTTTTAGCTCAGCGGCAGAGTGAGGGCATTGGATTTGATTCTCAGCACCACATACAAATAAATAAAACAAAGATTCATCAACGACTAAAAAAATATTTTTTAAAAAAATTTAGACTGGGGGCTGGGAGTATTGCTCAGTGGTAGAGCACTTGCCAAGCATGCATGTCTGGGTTTGATCCCCAATACTGAAAAACAAGAATCAAATGAACAAACAAACAAAAAAGAAAAAGAAAAGACAAAACAAGGAAATTTGCAAACTGGTTTGCAAAAGTATGCATTTTAGTAAGATATTTTTGTTTAATATTGATGTACAACTTGGGGGACATTCAGGTCATCTTATTTAATGTTTATAATAGTGTAATGATGTGGGAGTAATCAGGGAAACCTGGGAAATAGGAATAGAGTGGAAAAAGCCTGAAGGAGGTTGTCAAAATCTTGGCTCTGAACTTGACCTTGTTGGGAAGTTGTGTTAGACTGAGGTAATCTGCATGGAAGATTATTAAAGAAAAGAAAAGCAAGAAGATATTTCTAGAATTCACTGCTACTACATATCTCTACATAGAAATTTTTCTTAAAAAAAAAAAAATTTACAGTCTTGTGTGACATGTGAACGTATTTGCCTCCCAGGTGCTTTGGATCGTTGTGTGATGGGGATAACAGCAGTAGAGATACTGAATGCTTGTGATGAAGCAGTTCCTGCTGCAGTAGATTCACTTAGTCACCCAGCAGTCAACCTCAAACAAGCTATGACAAGACGTAGTCTTGCTGCCCTTAAAAATATAGCCCATCACAAACTACAAACCCTTGCAACTAACCTCTTGGCTTCTGAGGCATCTGACAAGGTGAGTTTTGTTGTGTGTTCATCAAGTATGTAGACCCCATTTAACTGCATTTAATAACATAGCTATAGTATGTCTTAGAGAATAATTTTTGAGAGATAATATTAATGGAAAATAAACTTCTGATTTTTTAAGTTTGTCCAGCAAAATTTTGGAATGATTCAACTATTTTACATTTTGAAAAAGTAAATTATTTTTACTCTGTAAATATTTAAAAATTATTTCTGCTGAGTGAAGTAACTTGGATTTCTGAAATTAGAGCAAACATTATATGTATCATCTGTCTTATTTTCTAATAGTCTTTGATGAAAGGTTGAGCACTAGTTAATGTCTCCAGTGAGAAGAAACAATGGGTACAACTAAGACGTATATAACTGTGATGTATCATTTCTTTTAAAATTACAGTTGGATTTTAGTAAGGTTTTGGTCATTAGAAACGATTTAAGAAAATGTTTGAGAATAAGTATGACAGAGTTGCACAAGTCTAGAAGTTTTTTTTTTCCTCAGACCCAAGCTCAATCACACTTTACCAACTGACATTTTAAGTACTTACAAAGCAGAAGTTTCTACTTCACCTAGCAGAAGATTGTCCTATTAAAAAACAATAAGCAATCCCAGCTCATTAATTGCATACCTGTCTTTAGCTTTCTAGAAACTAGCCACTATTTGGTTTGTGGGATTTGTGTTCTGTGGTATTATTAGAATGAGTTTGTCTCTAGTAATGGATAAGTGAAACTTACAGTATTTCATCTGAATCACCACTTGAAATTCTAATCCCATCTAAATATTCATTGGAATTATTTATGGATGGTACAAATATGTTTAATTGTTACTTTTTCTTTTTTCCCCGGGGGTGGTGGGTGGTAACAGGGATTGAACTCAGGGGCACTTAACCACTGAGCCACATCCCCATCCCATTTTTGTGTTTTATTTAGAGACAGGGTCTCACTGAGTTGTTTAGCACCTTGCTGTTGCTGAGGCTGGCTTTGATTTCGTGGTCCTCCTGCTTCAGCCTTCTGAGCCGCTGGGATTACAGGCATGTGCCATCACACCCAGCTAATTCTATCTTATTCATGATTCTCATTTTTTAAATGGTTAGACAAGTGAGTCAATAGTGAAGGGTTGAAAGGCTCATCAGCAAACTTGACATTAGCCACGAGTTAGTGAGTTCTAATGGCACACGGAGTAGTGGACAGTTCCACTGATCCGCATCCTCCAGTGACTTCCAGTAATATCACCCTTTGATCATTCTTTTCTTCCCCAGGAAATAAATGTTTTTTTGGTTCTGTTGTATTCTATATTTCATAGATCGGATTGTGAAATCCATCTATTTGTTCTTCATGCTTTCAGCTCTGTGCTCTAGAGTTTGAGGAGAAATCACAGGTTAAATGCATTTGTTGTGCCCCTCATTTCTTTCAAGGAACTACATATCTGTCCCTAGGAACTCAGGGGTTGTAGCATATTGTCTGGCATGCTATATGATTTTAATTTTGAGCAAATGTATAAAACAATGTATTCAAGAGCATGTGTGTATGTTAGGAAGTTCCAAAATATATTCTTTTTCCTGATGGTGTTCCTAGAAATAAAAATTCAGAAAAGTAATTGTATAACTGGAAAGTTAAAGAAAAGAGAGTGGTACAGTAACATTCATGAATGCCTTTTGTAAGTGGTCATGGTCCATTATGTGATTTTTACAATCTTGTTTGTCCCTGTTTTAATAGCGCATTTTATAGTGCAATTAGTGATAAAAGCACCAGATATCAGAGACATTACACTTATGTATTGTAAAATATATTGCTTGTGAATCTCCTCAGTTTTGTAGCAGTGATAATTGTTGCCTGGCCTACCAGGAAAACAATTATGGAAGGGGGAAAAGGCTTAGGAAGCTGAGGCTGCAGGAGGATAATCACTTTATGAAAAATGTATGTTGACTGGACCATTAGGGATTTCTTTAACTATTTTCTCATGTTGAGTTTGAGACTCCCTCTGAGGGGAATATTTAAAGAGCTGTCCTCTGGATGGCTTTCTAACCTCAGGAGAAAAAACCCACCCAATTTAAAAACAAACAAACAAACAAACAAATCATCACCAAGAGCCCTAGAAAAATTTACTCTGTGATATTGGATCTTATTTTTTATGTGTTTTTTTCAGTGGAAAGTAAAGACTTTATTGGGAAACCCTATAGAAAATATCCTGCTTTTGCCTTGTTAGAATACTGTTGGCAATCAGGCCTATTTAAAAGTAACAAATATTTATTTTGCTAATTATGTTGATTATACTGGTCGTATAAAACTTTGTAACCAGGAATGAATAATTTGCAATATTATGATTTTTTTTCTCACCAGAAGACCAAAAGGGTATTATGTTATTTTTATTACTGCATTGAATCCTTGCAAGATTGTGTACGTTTGAACTCCTATCTATCTTTCTTAAGACTGGACAGAATTAAGTGTTTCTTCTTATTATTTTCAGTGCTTAATGCATTATAACTACCTAACATTAGTGTTACTACATGTCTGATTACATACAATACGGTATATACTAGAGAAGCATGGGAAGGGCTCAGGAAATTTAGTGGAAGGTCTGTTTGGAGGTGTAGATTGGAATCATATTGTGGAAGAACTTCACGGCAGAGCTGAGGATGTATCATTGGGTGATGATAGGATGTTGAATAGTTTGAAAGGAGTGTTTTGTTGTTGTTTAAGAAGTATTTTGTCATGTCTAATATCTTTAAGAAATAAATGTTGATATGGGAAATTAAATGGAATTATATGGAGAGAAGTAATGGGACTGGAAATATGATTCAACGGTTGAAGTGCAAAAGAGCGAATGGCTTATAAGGTATTGTGTAAGTTGAATGAATATGTCTCCACAAATGGGCAGCAGAAGATCTTGACATTCAACATGATTTCAGAGATGCAAGCTGGGCTGAAAGGAGAATGGCTGATATCAGAAATGTGCACACTGTGGAACAGACTTTGAGGATGATTATAATAGGAAACACCCTACTTCTTCTAGGTCAGGATTGGGAGGTGGTGTGTGTTCTGGGGGAGCAAAATGCCTCCAAGAAAGAAGTGACACGATGGTGAGATAGAGCAGGGACAAGATTATTTTTTCATAGAAAAATGCTGGAGTGCAGAGCATTTATTAGTCTGCAGCTTACATTTTGAAGTACCGGCTGTCATGAGAGTTTCCCAGATATACTCTCTTCCTTAACCTCCCTGTAAATATGTGAGTTATTGCTGTCCCCAATTTCTAGAAAATGAACCTAAAAACAGCTGGATAGAGCAAGGATTGACCTACACTTTCTATAAAGTAAATGTTTTAAGTTTTGTGGGTTATCTCTGTCACAGCAACTTAATTCTGCATGAGAGTGTGAAAGTAGCCTTAGACAATATGTGAACAAATGCTTATGGCTGGCTTTTCCTGTAAAGTTCTTCATAAAGGCAAGGAGGTGGGCTGGACTTGGCTCATGGGCCATAGTTTGCTGACCCCTGCATCTGAAGACGACATTATTAACTTCAGAATTGTGGGTATAGTTTTCCTGTGGAATGGCCTTAGCTTCATTTTTGGAAAGCAGTTAAAAGGAGTGTTTAAGAGCTTGGGTTTTGGTGAGGGGTATGTTTGTGTTATGTAACTTGCTGGCTATGAGGGAACTTGGGAAAATAACCTACTAAGACCTCCTGTCACCTTTAAAACAAAACCCAAACTTCTTACATTGGCCTATAAGACTCTCTGTTCAGATGTATACCTCCCTTATTTTATTTCATTCTTTATCCCTTGATTATTCTATTAGCCAACTGAATGCTTTTAAATAGATGTTTGTTGAATAGATTAATGAATGAAAAGAAATGAATGAATAAATTTAATTTAGTATATTTTTACTATTGCTAACACATTGCAAAGCCTTGGGAAAAGTTACTTGATAAAGAGTGTAAGTTATATGTAAATTAACTTTTAAGAGTTACTTTAAAAAAGCTGAGTGTGATGGAACACACCTGTAATTTCAGCTACTCAAAGACTGAGGCAGGAGGTTGTAAAGTTTCAGGTTAGCCTTGGCAACATGTTGGGGGGTGTTGCTCAGTGATAGAGTACACCTGTGTTCAATTCCAGTACCACAAACACACACAGAAACCCCTGTCAGAAATGCTTTTTGTGTCCTGTGTTCTGATGATTATATCACTGAGGAACACACGATGGAAGGTGAATAAATTTGAATATGGTATATTTGTTTTGGTGGCAGGAAAATGAGCCTGTGAGAGGTAGAGAAAGAAAAATTACAAAATTCTAGATTGCACATATAATCGAAAACAAACCTTTGTAAAGGTAGTAAAGTCAGTAGTTGAGCAGAGAACTGAAATAATATTAAGAATTGGGAACCACACAGGGTATGGTGGTGCATATCTGTAATTCCAGTGACTAGGGAGGCTGAGGCAGGAGGATCACAAGTTCAAAGCCAGCATCAGCAACTTAGTGAGACCCTGTCAATAAAAGAAAAAAAGGAGTATGCTGGAGATGTGGCTCAGTGGTTAAGTGCCTCTGGGATTGATGCCTGGTATCCACCCCCCTCCAAAAAAAAAATTAAGAACTACAAAAAGAGTGTTTAGATTTAGTAATTAGGAAAACCATTGGTGATCATTGGGAGAGCTGTTTTGGTAGAGTTGGTTGGGTCAGAAATCGTGAGTCTCAAGTGAAGGGAAGTAGACTGAAAGAAATTTCCTTTTGGTGGACAAAGACAGGGTGGTAGCTTCAGTGAAGGTTAGAAATACAGTTTATATTTTGTCAAGGAGGCCACTGAACATCTTTGTTTCTAGAGATATAACTGGTAGAACATTGTACAAGCACTTGGTGTGGTTGGGGAGTTCACCCTAACTGGAGCGTGTTTCCTTGAGGTTGGTAATGATGAGAAAGGGAGGTGACCATACTAAGTTATTTTCAGTGGAAGAGGATAGAAGCAGGCAGTGATGTCTGCTAAAAGGAAGGAAGTGGCTGTTATCTCTTGAAGGTAGAGCCATCTTCTTTTCTTAATCCTCACAACATCTGGCCTAAATAGTGCACTGGATTGGGAGAGAGAAGATTTTAAAAGAGAAATAACTACATAACCATAGGTTACACATGGTAGTATTTGATGACTATATAACTGAATAGAATAAGAGGATGGTCTGGGTATATCAAGTGATCTTTTTGACAAGTCTTCTCATGAAACACTTGCCACAGACACTGGTTCTTGGGAGGAGATATTGGGAAATGTCTGGGTCAGAAGGTTTAACAGTGAAGCTAGAAAGCCCTACTGCTGTGGAAACTCATTTCTTAGCCCAGGTGTGTGTGATTTTCTGTTCATCACCTTTACATCTTGGGCATCGTTGTACTAATCAGAATCACCCTAGTTGTATGGAAAAACGACAAGATTGAAGAAATTGAAAAATGACTAGGATTTTTTCTCTTTCACCTTACATTTCTTTCTCTGTTGTCTAATTAGTCAAAAGCCTGAAAAAAATGAATGGGCTATATTTTCAAAGGTCAGTAGCTTTGTATTCTATGTAACTAGGTGAGAGAATGGAATTTAGAAGTCAAATGTAACCTACTAAGAACATACTTTGTGTTTTATGCTTGCAAAATTCATTTTGTAAAAAAATTTTTACTGATGGAATTGACTTTTTGATTCACTGTGAAAAGGGCACTGTAAGGTACAGACAGGGACAAGGCAAACGACATTGTGTATAGGATCCCAGGCCTTGTCTACTGAACTGTTTTTGTCCTTAGTAGAATTCTTATGATACGCATGACCTTTGAAGAATCAATTAAACTTGCTTAACATTCTACCCCCAAACTTTAATGAATATTTTAATAGAAATATGAGTGTGTTGATCATATATGCATTATAGGCTTTTTAGTATATATAAATTCAGTTTTGGTTGCTCCAAATGGTTACTAGGACAAAATTTTATATTATAGTAATCATTGTCTAATCTTTAATAAAGTTAGGAGACTTGACTAACCAGTCTTGAGAAAACATCTATGACTGTAAGAGAAGAAATACATTTCTTCTGTCAAATCATTTATCACCTTCCATTCTGTGAGAAATATTGAGAGATATTAGAATATTCCAGTAATAAAATTATCATGTTCTTCTAACATGCAGGATATTTATTGTTAGGTTAGGTGATTATTTGATATAGAGATGCTTAAAAATTCTGTTAACCTCTGACATAACAACAGATATGACACCCCAAAAGAGAAATATTGTGTGGGTCTTTATAATTAGAACTTGGATTACTTTCTGAATGCTTGCATCTTTAACCTGAGAATAGCAACCAGAGATTTTTGTCTTTTCTGTTATTATTGGCCTATGAAAGTATGTGTATTTCTTGAAATGTCCAGACCATGTAGATAGTATTAAATTATTTTTGTGGGGTGGGGAGGAGACAATGTTTTTAAAGTTCAACTTATAAATGGGAAACTTTGCATTTAAGGATATATTTAATGTTAATCAACTCTACTGTGTTTTTAGATTTAGCTGTAAATAAAACATTGTATGCACATCTTCTTCCTTACTAAGCTACTGATTTTTTTTTTCTAAATTGTTTCTTATAAGCCTCTTGTCTCTGCTATTCTTTGGCTAACTGCTGTGGCCACTGCCAATCTCTGCTATCCTTTCTATATTTCTCTTAAAATTAATATATTTGGGTTTAAATCTACCATCTTGGCATTTGATTTTTTTTTTTTTTTTTTTTTTTTT
>NW_025999990.1:12330311-12356149 GCF_001458135.2 Marmota marmota marmota | reverse complement strand
TATCTCTCTCTCTCTCTCTCTCTCTCTCTCTCTCTCTCTCTCTCTCTCTCTCTTCTCTCTCTCTCTTTTGTGGTGCTGGGGATTGAACACAGGGCCTCACTCATGCTAGGCAAATGCTCTACCCCTGAGCCACATCCCTAGGCCTCTATTTTTTATCTAACCCTTTTTTATATTAAAAAAATTAAGTTTTTAATTTTATTTTCTCCTTGCTAATTATTTCTAGTTACTCTGGGAGCAGTTTACCTGGTGAGCTTGAATCAAATTGTGTCTACTGCTATTTTCAGGACTTTTTTATTTTTTTGGTGCCAGGGATCGAACCCAGGGCCTTAGTGCATACAAGGCAGGCACTCTACCAACTGAGCTATAATCCCAGCTCTCAGGACTTTTTTAAAGAAACTTATCTGGTGGCTGGAGCAAGAATTGATGGGATTTCTAATAGGACTGTTGCTATAGCCATCAAATCCCTTATCCTCTGTCACGCTAGTTATCACAAACACAGACTAATAAAGTAATATACAAAAACTCATTAAAAATTACATTAAACCACAACACATCTTCTGGTTTAACTCAGAGCAGATATCCCGAAGAGGAGAGCCCATATGTTGGGTGCTGCCTGGCAAATTAAGAAGAATAAATTATGAATATGAATTACATATTTAAAAAATTTGCCTTAGCTTGGTATCTACTATGGGCTTTTACCCCAGATGCCCACTCAGGGGTTTCCTTCTTTCCCACTTTCTGGATGAGATAAGTGTGATGAGATCCAGCTGGTCAAGGTTATCCAGAGGTAAGAAATATTTTAATGAGAAGTTTGAAAGTTTTTAGAAGACCATTGCAAAGGATGAGAGGAAGCCATTGTTTGAGACAAAAGAAAGTGCAAGGAAGAGAGACACAAACAAAGGAATCAGCTCTACCAGAGAACTGCAGTCTGTTCCCACTGGGGTTCCTCTCACCTTTCCTGGAGTCCTGGGTTAGGCTCCTTATTCCAGATGTAAACTTGCAGTCAGGTTCTTCTCTCAACCATTTCTGGAGCTCTAGGTCAGCCTTCCAGGGTGAAACCAGTGTGAGTATAGTGGCTCCTCACCCTCTTCCACAGGTGCTTCCTGTCATGGCAACTGGTAGGTGTGTCACTAGTTTGGAAGTTGGGTTACAATGAAGTTGCTTATTGTCTGGCTGTCACTCTGGTAGCCATCTCTAGATCCATCTGGTTTTGGCTAGCCTGCCTGAAGAGGAACTTCTAGCCTTCTGCTCCTGTCCTCAAAGATAACTTCATTGGGATTGAACTCTTAATTTTTGGATCCTTCCATTCCACATTGTTCTGCAGTATCTAGAGTCTGCAAATAGTAGTTTACAAGTCAGTGGGGCCCTTGAGCTTAGGATAGTGTTTACATTTTAAGTCAAAAAAACTGAGTATAGGGCTGGGGTTGTGGCTCAGCGGTAGAACACTCGCCTAGCACGGGTAAGGCCCTGGGTTCGATCCTCAGTACCACATAAAAATAAATAAATAAATTAATGATATTGTATCCAACTACAACTAAAAAATAAATATATATATAAAAAAACCAGAGTTATGTGACAGAAACCTTGTATGACCCTCAATCTTTATTTGGCATGTGACTCTACAGAAAAAGTTTGCTGGCACTTTCTCTGTCCCAGTAAATGTCACCGTTTGTTCCATTGTAGATATTAATAATCATAGGTGTTATCTGATCCTTTTCCTTTGGAAATCAATCCAAAGTGAAGTTTTATCATTTTTATCTGCTTCTGAAAGCAGTCTTCTCTTTGCCTTTACCATCCTAATTCATAATCTTTTTCTCAGATAATACCTTGTAACTGATCTTTCAGCATTCATTTGGCCCTCCCTCCACTCATCCAAGTCAGACACCTGCTCCAAATTCTCCATTAAATACAAATTCACTTTTATAGAACTCTCACACACATAGAAAAGTATGCTGCACACAGGCTGCTAGAGTGCTTGTGCTCATTTACATGTATTTGCTCATCATTTGTGTATATTTCTTAGAATTAGGGATGAGTACTTTGAAAATTTCCAACTCAAGTTAACTGTCCACCAACTTTTTCTTTAGTTTGAAGGTAATGAGTTTTAGGTTACTATGAATGTAAAACCAGTTATTCTACTAAGCAATAAAACTAAATTCTCAAAACTAATTAAATTTTTAATTTGTATTGGGGGTGCTAATTCCAGGGGTTTTTAAAGGATCCTTGAATTAGACATAACTGGATTTATTATGATGATTGAAAAACACCACCAAATATCCAAGATGACTATCCTTTCTGAAACTTAATAAACCCCATAATTGTAGTGCTATATTGGCCCATGACTTGGACATAATAGTTGTTTGTAGTTCATATTAAGTATAATTTTCTGTGTTTTGAGCCAAGGAAAAGTCGTCTTCTGCGATGGTTTTAAATTCAGATCAGTTCTGCTCTTCCTCGGAAATTCATTATTAATAGAAACACACTATACTATGAAGAAATTTAGATCGTTGTAGAATGTATGTGAGACACAGCACAGAAATTTCTCTCACCATCTCACCTTATAAATCAAATAGTAGATTGCTTTGAGAATGGGAATACAGGTAGATTAAACCTTGTGACCTTACCTAAGCAGCTGGGTCTTTCTAGCCCTGATGTATAACACTTTAACTCCTATTTAGGAATTTGAAGGTATTATTAACTAATCTGATTGAAATACAAAGATTTGTGACTAAATGTTAATGTTTTAGTACTTTGAGGAGAAAGCAATTTCTTCTCTTTTAATGTACTTGAAAATCTGCTCTGTATTAAACCATATAAAAGATTTTGAAACTTCTTGACTTTTATAGTCTCTGTTAGAAAATAATTGAATCAGTCTAGTTCAGTAAACATTCATTGACTCCTGGGTACTGTGTTAAGGCCTGGAGAGCCAAATGGGTATGATATGACACTACTCTCAGGAAGTATGAACAGGCACACACAGTGCACTACAGGAAGTGGGGTGGCTGTAGGATGCAGAGAGTATTGCAGAAACCCGTCTTGGCTGGAGGTGATCAGAACTGGCTTCTGGGAGGAGAGAACATTAAAGAATGAGTAGAATATAGTCAGGTGGCTGATGGAGATGGGTTGCAGTGTGTTCTGGGAGGCATGGGCAGCATAAGCAGAGAGGGAAGTGGAAAAGTGTAACTAGTGTTGCTGGAGGGCTGGCTGGAAGGCAGGTGTGGGGAATGAGGCAGGGTCCCTATACCATCGGAGGATACTGAAACTTGATCTTTCACCCCATTGGCCTTCAAGCTATTTTAAAAATTAGCTTTACAATTCTGTTCTCACAAGGAATTTTATATGAAAATCAGTATATAAAGCTGATAAGAGGGAACATAGAAGAGAGATTAAATTCAAGAGTTATTTATGAGTCACATTCCAAGGGACCTAATGATTGATTGGGTATAGAGGTAAGGTCGGTGGATTCACAGGTTTTGAGTGATTTTGAATGCCAGAGGCTTCTGTGTGGGATAGTGATGAGTGGGTTAGAATATGATGAATATGAGGTTCCTCTGTACTATCTGTGTCAACATGTCTGTCAGGCAGTTTAAAAGTGCAACTTGAATAGAGGGTTATGATAGGACATATGGATGTCCTTATCAACATACAGATGATACTTAAAAAACTGTAGAGGTGGACAAGATCATTCAGAGATAAACTCTCAGGAACACAAGTTTAAAGGGAAACAGTGGGAGTCAAATCTGCCAACAAGGAATCAAAAGTTGCAGAAAATGTAGAGAATCACTGTGTCAAATGTAGTAGATGTTGATTGAGTCTTCCAAGGGTTGAAATGTGTTTTTCAATGAGGTCATTAGTGTTCCCTTTTGGAACTATCTTCCCAGGACATTGGTAGCAGAAGCTTAATTGTAAAGGGCTAAAGAGTGAATGGGAAGAATGTAAATAGAAATGACAAGTGTAGGATGCTTGTGAAAAGTCTGTTTGACAAGAGAAGAAGGGAGAAAGAGAGCAGCTAGTGCTAAATGCAGTTCTGAAGAAGTTGAGGAAGTGTGCTGGGTGTTAGGGCCAGTAGAGAAGGAAGGTTAGGATCAGAGCTGAGCCATCCAGGGAGGTATGAGGGTCACTATGGCTCAGTCTCAAGTGGTACAAAGCTCTATCAGCCTATTCTTCCAGTCTTTTCTCCTTGCCATGGGGTGAAGAGCTTGGGATGAAAATGTAGTGTCATTTGGTGGACTGATTCAGGAACAGTGATTGAGCATATGGTCTAACTCTAGGGCTTGAACATGCCTGTTCAAGTGTTTTGGAAAATATAGTTTAAAATATTGTTGATGCAATCTGGATGTGGTGGCACATGCCTGTAATCCAGGGGCTGGAAAGGCTGAGGCAGGAGGATTGTGAGTTCTAAGCCAGCCTCAGCAATGGCGAGGTGCTAAGCAACTCAGTGAGACCCTGTCTCTAAATAAAATACAAAAATGGGCTGGGGATGTGGCTCTGTGGTTGAGTGTCCCTGAGTTCAATCCCTGATACCCCACCTCCCAAATAAACAAACAAATAAAATATTGTTGATACAAATAAAAAACCCAAACTGCATGATGAAACTAATAGCAGCGTATAATTTAAAAGCAAGAATAGCAGCATTTAAAGTTCATTGGATTAGACAAAAGGGAATAAAGGGAAGGGAGGTGGATGGGAATAGGAAAGACAGTAGAATGAATAGGACATAACTTTCCTCTGTTCATATATGAATACACCACCAGTGTGACTCCACGTCATGTTCAACCACAACGATGGAAAGTCATCTTCATGTAGGTAAAGTATGTCAAAATACACTCTACTGTCACATGTATCTAAAAAGAACAAATTTAAAAAGGTGGGTGGGCGCTGAGGTTGTGGCTCAGTGGTATAGATTGGATTAGACAAAATGGAATGAAGGGTAGGCACATGTGAGGCACTGGGTTTGAGCCTCAGCACCACATGAAAATAAATAAATAAGATAAAGGAATTGTGTCCATCTGCAACTTAAAAAAAAAAAAAAGCAGCATTTGAAAGCCAGCACTTGAATGCACTGATATCAAAACATTGCATCCATGGGATATTCATATGTTCATGTGCAATAAAACCTTTGTACCATTACTCTGCATTTCAAATAGCATGACATTTAATTAGAATACTGAAAGTCTGCATAAAACTAGTCATATGCTAATTTACAGTTATAAATAGCAAAATACAAAAATAGTACCTCTAGCATAATTAGCAAATTTAACCTTAGCAACTCCCTTTGTTACTGATTCGGTGTTTAAATTGCACCATTTGCCCTCCTACTTTGATTCCTTTTATAAGCAGCTCCCCTGATGAGCAAGGACCTCAGACCTGAACTTGAAAATCACTGGACTCTATGAATGGTGAAATTTTCTAGAATGATGGATGGCCAGGAAGACTTTGAGCCAGTGGCAATGATTGTGAAGTTTTAAAATTTTTCCAATGTGAAGATGGTTTGATGATTTATATGACATAGTACTATAGACCCTAAAATTAACCTTGGAGGGAAATGTATTAGTCAGTCATCCCGGGGAGACACTTTATTGCAGTATTCAAGTAGAGGTAGTATAATTCGTATGTAGTGGTTGTGCTTAAAATTCTATATTGTGTCCTCAGTAGGTTGGAATAGGCAAAATATTCGAAGATCTTTCCACTAATATCTCCACTCATTTGTCTCTTTTTATTTAGTGTAAAAATACCTATTTTTCTTAATCATATTCAAACCTTGGTCACAATCACACCAGGTAGCAATCAGTCTTGGTGAGAGTGATATCATATCAGGCAGGATGGGTGGAAAGGAAGAGGAAGGAAAAACAAAAGGGGAAGACAAAACGAGGGGATTTGTCAGCACAAACAGGATTTTAGTTTTTTTATAGTGAAACAACTTGGTTCTCCAGTCTCCTTCACACGTATTTTCAGAGAACATAGAACTTGCTGTTTGGTGCATCTGGAGTGCCATGTCCCCTTCCTTCACCTGCCTAATTATCTCATGAATCTGACTTTGGTGACCATTGTCCCTATTAATAAAGCCGAGTCAGGCAGGGTCCAAGGATGTTCCTCTCTGATTCTCTGGCACTTGGTTTATGTTTCTGTCCTAGTGTTTATTCTGTTGTACCAATAAATGTAAGTGAGTCGATGTGTGTTTTCATGTCTGTCTATATCAGGTGTTTCAACCTCAGCGCTGTTGACATTTTGGGCTAGGTAATTCATTGTTGTGGGGACCATCCTGTGCACTGTAGGATTTTTAGCAGCATCGCTAGTCTCTTTCCACAAGATGCTATTAGTACCCCCTCCCAGTTGTAACCAACAATGATACCTCCAGACATTGCCAAATGTCCCTGGAGTGTGTCAGAATCACCCTGGCAAGAACCTTCACTCTGTATTTCACTAAGAGCTTCTCAAAGGACTATGGGATATTCCTCCTGGTATTTCCAGTGCTCAGCACAAGGTGTGCATTGACTTTCCATAAATAACCCAGTATTTGAGGGCTGACTAATGTGGAGTGCATTCGCCCTTTCTCTTTCCACCTTCTGGGTCTCAAATCTCTGTAGAACTCAGGCTGAGAACCTCTTGATATTAAAAACGTGGGAAATATGAGGCAGACATAGGGGGAACCTGATTTCTCCCATATTGTCACCATTGACTTGCTGTGTTACCCTGAGTGACTGACTTGCCTTTTAGTTTCAATTTGATTTTAGCTTTAAAATTGGAATAATTGTGTTGTAATGAAGTAAAATAGGATGTTTGAAAACATTTACCACAATCGGTGTTCATCACATACTAGTTTTAATACTCTTGATTGGTTGATTCATGCATTTGTTCCACACAGATTGAGTGCATACCATAAGCTAGGCCCCAAGCTAGAACCAGTTGCAGAATGCATTAATCATATCCACACCCAGCAGGCCCTGGCACTGAGGAATTCCTGCTCTGTGTGGGACACAGGTGTGCAATTCATCCTGGTGAACCTTAGACTACTTAAGGTATGAACCACATGGGACACAACCATGAGGACATGAACTAACCTCAGGAGTTGTTGGGAAGGCCTTTCTTAAGAAACAAGGCTTGACAGCAGGAGGAAAAGTGTGGACGGATGTCTTAGGCAAAGGTGGCACCATGTGCAGATGTGAGTGGGCATGGTGAACTGGCATACTGAGAAGAGTGAGATGTGGGCCAATGGGGCAGGGAGAAGAGGAGAAAATTAAAAGTGATTTAAATCCATGGAGTGTCAATATTTCTGAAGTTAGGGGTTGTTCAACAGTGACCAGGGTAGATTAGAGCTGTATTTTTTTTTTTTTCATTTCAGTCTTATACTTTTCCTTACCAAGTGAGCTTCCCAGAATCTCACCTTGTTACCATTTACAGATTCCTTTACAGATGCATGCAGGGATTTGGCATACCCAAGAAGGTATTTTATAATAGACCTTTGGGATTTTACAATTTCCTTTTTTTTTTTCAGTTGGTTTAACACTATTTTCATGTGTACTTTTAACACATTCAAGATAAAATGAGCCAGGTTTTATTATCTCCCTCCAACCAGTGAAAAGAATACTGCTTGCATTATCTATTATCTATTTGTAAAACCTCTCTGAGGTAGGTAGCTTTTTTTATTGGAAGATAGAGGAATTGATGCTAGGGAAGTGAGCCGATTCATATGAAAGTCCATGGAGTAGAGAATGGCTCCTAGCCTTGTTGCTTTGGTAACTTGGCTCTTTGGGAAGAATTGAAATCAGGCTGGGCACTGTGGCGCACGCCTGTAATCCCAGTGGCTTGGGAGGCTGAAACAGAGAATTGCCTCAGCAGTTGTGAGGTGCTAAGCAACTCAGTGAGACCTTGTCTCTAAATAAAATACAAAATAGGGCTGGGGATGTGGTTCAGTGGTCAAGTACCCCTGAGTTCAATACCAGTACCAAAAAAAAAAAAAAGAAGAAGAAAGAAAGAAAAAGAAAATCAATCTCTTCTATGCTACTGTTTTACAATTTATATTGTAAATGAATTTATAATAAGAAGACTATTAATATATTTATACAATCTGGATGTTATTCATGCATTATTATGCAGTAAGATATGGCTGGTAGAAATAGCTTTGGAAGATATTTTCTTTGTAAAAGGCATGATCTAAATTTTTATATTTAATACTTATAATTTACTTTTATGGAATGATTTATAAATAAATTTTAACATTAAAATCCTTTAATATGTTAAATATCTTTTTTTAGTTTATTTGTATTTGATATTAATGAAGAAACATGAAAGGAAGTGAACTAACATGAACTATATGACTATGTTGTCATTTATACCCAATTGTGGAATCGTATCTTATTCAAAAGCAAATAATCAAGATAAGTGAATAGTATATGATCTGATTTCAGTGTGAATGGATTCTCTGAAAAGAACTCCCTTCATTTACCCTCACAACTGGTGTTAACTAACAGTAGTACAACAGCAGAGGGCACCAAATATCCACTTCAATCTTACACATTTTCTTGATAATTCCTAGTTTTTAATGTTTCCCTCTCCAGTCTCTCCTCTCTTTCTCTTCCTTCCTCCCTACCTTTCTTCCATTTTTCCAAAATTAAAACAGTCATTATTGAAATTGTATTGTAAATACTTTTTAGGAGATGGGGAGGTTTTTCCCCATGTAATTTTTAGAATATTTTAAAAGCACTTTAAGACATCAGTTTGTTTTAATTCAGTGTACCTTTTATATTTATCAGTGTGCATCAGAATTTCAGAAATTCTTCTAAAGGATTTTCTTCAAGAAAATATCATATACAAAATCCAAGGGGAAAGTTATTATTTTTTAAATTATTGTTCTTTTATTTTTCCTAACAAAAGATCATTGAGTAATAAACAAATTTTTCTTACAATATGTAGGAAATAAAAATTTTTAGAATATGCATTATAAGTGTGATATATATATGTATATATATACATATATATGTATAATGATTCATTTTGCAAAATAGAAAATTTATGATTTGCCAAGTACAAATTTTCTTTTGTTCTATTTTAGGACTCAAGATTGACAATTATAGAGGGGTGTGTGTGTGTGTGTGTGTGTGTGTGTGTGTGTGTTGGGACATTTTTTTGCCAGTTCTTTGTATCCTTAATCTCTGCTTTCAAAGCAGATTCTGATTAAAAAATAAATAAATAAATAAAGGCTTCTGGTATAAATAAAGCCTTCTGGTATAAATCAACTCTATTTTTATATGGAAATATGAACCATATATATCATTCATTATATGTTGAACTCAGTACTTGTTCATGAAAACAGTAAATTATTGTACAAGATTACTTAAAAGGATAATCTTGAAAATTATGATATTAAGTAAGCTTTGAAATCAGGACCATTGAATTGAATGGTGAATGAGTAAAATTATTGCCAGTGTTTTAAATTTCTTTTAGTCATTGGATAAATGAAGTGCACTTAAAATATTAATCCTTGTTAAGACTTTTACAACATTATGATATTGGTTTTAGGGGAGAAAGCTGTCAGGTGTTTCAGCAGACATGATTTAACCTGAATGTATTCAAACTTATTATGGTGATAAATGTTATAACAATGAAACATCAACATTTTTTCCTCAGCAGATTCAAAATTATTGCCTTTTGTTGCTGGGGTATATTGCATCTAGTGTATGTTTGTTTTGTATGTATACTAAAAAATATCCATGCTTGAATAAAGATTACTCCTATCATCATGGTGCTGTTATTTTCCTGGGGTTTTTCACTTGAGAAACAATTTTACCTTGTATCCTTTGCATGATTGCCTGCCACAGGTTTGATTTTCAGTGGTGAGGAAGCAACACAATACTGTTTTCCAACATTGCATTTCTGTTGTATTTTAAGTCAGAGTTCTTATTTAAGATCTGAAGTGACAGATCTGTATTTTCCTCATACAGAAAATATAAAGTTATAACAGACTTGATATTTATAATAAAGATGTCAAATATATCTTTCTTATGAGCTTTTTAAGTAGGTGTTGACATATGTGTGTATTTTGCATTTATCATTGAGTTTTACTGGTATTTTGAGAGCTTTTCATTTGTGTGAACCTTATACCTTATGATTCCTTGTTGGATCTTTTTAAGTAAGTTTTGAAACTATTTCATTAATGTAAAAGGCTTTATTTTCTCCCAAGCATCTGGGAGATAATAGGCACTCCACAAATATTTGTAGAATTGAATTTAATCTTTCTTCTATGATAAATTAAAGATGAATTTGAGAGCACACATTTCAGAGGTTCTTAATAAAGGTGACAGAGCAAACATTCCTGTTAAATATTTCCTGGATCGGATAGCCTGTATTTGAAATTATTAAGAATATACAGTGATTTGAAGGAATTTGTCTTAGTGCTATATCTATAATTAAGGTGAGACCCTTGGCATTTGATAGATACTTTTTTCATTTACCTGTAACTAAACTTTACATTGCTAGTTAGAAAATAAGATGGGTCAGTGGTTAACTTTGCTGGGCATGTGTATTTTGTTGTAGTAAGATTTTTACATTAGAGAAGCCACTTGTCAGGTAACACAGGCTCTGCAGGCCTTGGTGATGTCAGAGATTACAGCTCATCTACTTTTTTCTCCTGTTTTACTTTGGTTTTTCCCTACTTTCAGCTGTTTCATTTTGGTGGCGTTTTTCTTTTCCTTACTCTTCCTGTGAGTTACTGGTAAGTACAGGGTTTGCACAATGACACAATCAGTAGCTCTGAGAATGATAAGAGGACTCTCGCACAATCACATGCAGATGTCATGGTACCAGATGTTAGATAACCTTCTAGTAGTCCAAGCACATGACTGTCTGCTGGAGTACCTCCAGAAAGACAGAAATGGGAAAATCTGGGGGTGCCGAAAGGGGCACATGTGTGGCTGACATCTCATGAGAGAGTTTGAGGTCTACCTTGTGTCCTCACTCTTGCCTTCTTTTTACTTTAAGCTGCTCTTGCTGCTTCACTAATTTCTTTACCAAGCATGTTTGCTCTTGCATTCTTTGTGCCACATCATCCCTGTCTCTTTGCTAAAAGAATTTTGCAGATCTTTACTGGGAAAACAGTATCTGTTAAAGCACTGTGGAGTTCTCCTTGTTTCATCTAGTTGTTCCTACCTCATGTCAGGTCTGTCTACTTAGCAGTGTTATAAGGTAGTATTTTACCTTTTGCAGTGACATAAGCTACCATCATATCTAGCGTGGTGCCTGGGCTGTAGCAATGGTTTAGTATGTAGTAGCTATCATTATTAACAATAATTTTTCATATCACTGATGTTATATTAGATATGATACACTTATTATACATAATTTTATGTGTTGTTCACTGACATTAGTGTTGGAAGGTACAAAGCATTAAGAGTAGCTTACAGGTCCAATGTTTGAAAAAGCCAGTATAAAGCACAGTGCTGTGAGAAAAGGTCAGCATCTCCTTCCATCCCACAGTTTACATTCTCATCTCTACTGCACACTTTCACCTGGATGGCTTCTGTTGCCTCCATTTCATATTCCTGTCGCTGCTGTAGCTCCTTTTTGGTAATCATTGCTGGTGGAAGACTTTATATGATTGAATTTGATCATATTACTCCATTAAAGGGTTTGGATAGTAGTTTTCAAACTTCCTTGCATCAGATCATCTGAGTACTCATTATACAGATTCTGGCACATTCTTAGACATATAGATTCAGGTCTGATATCAGGCTCAGGAATCTGTATTTCCCAAACACCCCTGATGATTCTGAGAAAAGTTGTTTAGTGGCTCCCGGGCCTGCAAGATCAAGTTCAAAAGCCTTAATGTGACCCCGATACTCCAGGGAAGCATTCCTTGCATTCTTTATATTGATCACCTGTGGGTTTTATCAGTGTCTATCCTGTGATGTTTCCGATCCTTGTTCTTTTTCATATCCTGCTACCTTTCTGCCAGGAGTGCTCTTTCATACCGCTTTTATGAAGTGCTCTTGGTCACTCCAGGTGGAGTTGGTACTTTTTCCATTGTGTCCCTTTCTTGTGCCTTGCAACCCCCCTCTTTTTATAGTACCATTCATACTACCCTGTTATTACATGTCATTCTCTGTTATTCGATTCAATCTGTTACTTAGGTTCCATGACTAGAAAAGCCATTTCTTACTCTTCTTTTTGTCCTCAGTGCCTTGCACAAATATAGAACATAATAGGCCCTGAGGTGAGTGTAGAATGAGTGAATTAAATACAGGAGTAAGACTCAGAAAGCCTTGATTTTTTTTTTTTACTTCCTATATGTAACTTCATATTTACTAATATGCAGCATAAATTCATCACATTACTTAGGTTGTTTAAGTGTTTTATGAAAATATTTAAGCCAGGCATGGTGGCGTATACCTGTAATCCCAGGAGCTTGGGAGGCAGAAGCAGGAGGATCGCAAGTTCAAAGCCAGCCTCAGCAACTTAATGAGATTCTAAGCGACTTAGTGAGACTCTGTCTCAAAATAACAAATAAAAAGGGCTTGCAGATATGGCTCAGTGTTAAGCACCCTTGGGTTCAATCCTTCGATTAAAAAAAAATTATATGCCATCCTCCTTTAAACATCAGTTCAGAAAAGTTTATATAAAGGGGTAGTGATAAGATCTACTTGAAGAATTCTTTATGGTGTAGGAGCCCGTTGATTAAAACTGGAAAAGTATTTTATCAAATCAATGGTCTTGAACTTTATGCATTTTATTTCAGAGCATTATTTTTCTAGTTATGAAAATAATATGCATTATTTATAATGTAAGAATTAGAAATACAAACAGAATGTTCTATAATTCCACTACAAGATATTACAATTAACATTTTGTGTGCTGTTTCTTTCCAGTCTCTCTTGCTATACTCATATATTTAAGTGTTAAATAAGTGAAATTGGGACTATACTCTGCACATGCACGTGACTATGTAGTTTTATTTCACTTAAAAGTGGAACATAGGCATTTTGCCATGTGATTAACTATACCTAGAAAGCATGATTTGTAACGATTGCAACATTCATTCTTACATATGGCTATGCTCAAATTATTTACCTATTTCCTTATTATATATTTAGGTTGTTTCCAATTTTTAAAAAACAGATGCCAAAATTAGGATGCTGCTTCACTGAACATCCTTGTATATAAGTCCTTGTCTGTATTTCTGACTTAATATTTAGGTTAGGATCCTGGAAATAAACATATTGTATCAAACAATGTTTTAATCTTAAGGGTTCACAAAGTATTTTGTCAAATTACTGTTCCAAAAGCTTGCACATCTGCTGTGTGTTGATTTGATTTTCACTATACAGGTTTTAGTGTTTTTTGTTAACAAATTTTATAAGTGATGTGGTTATTTTAACTGCAATTTCCTTGATAACTAGTTTGAGCAGGTTTTCCATGTTTTTATTGACTATGTTTCTTTTACTGTGAATTGTCTTTGACCTTTATGTTTTTTCCCTTTTTCCTTTTATTTGGGCATTAGTATTCTTATTTACTTAAAAAATTTTGTATAGATTATAACTTCATTAGTATTATTTCTGGCATATTTTATTTCTATTTCTTACTTGCCTTTTAACAATTGTTTTTACAGTAGAGAATTTTAAGCATGCTTATCATTTCTCATCTCAAGATCAGACATTCATCTATATTTTGATTTAGTTTTCAGAATTTGTTATTATCTATTTCTCTTAATAATATATGATAATGGAATGTTTTTTGGCAGAAGAGTGACATGATTAGATTTGTGCCTCAGAAGGAAGTCTGTGGCTCTGTGTGGGTGGACTTGGGGTAAGGCAAGATGAATGCCTGTACAGCCTGACTTGAGCGGCAGACCCAGGGTCTGAATTTCTGTGGTGAAGGTGCAGTAAGAAGGAGTAGTGGTTCTTGAGGACTAAGAAGACACTGCAGGCTTAATGGGAGGGTATAGGTGACACGTGTTAAATAGGAGGCTGGCTCCGTGGGCCATCCAACTACTAGCATGTGGAAATACAGGACTGGAATTACTTTCAGAGGCCGGTCTGGCTGGAATTTGGGAGCAGCTACTTACAGGTGATATAGTTCTAGTGCCAAAGGAATAATGAGCCAGCAGGTGGCTGCCGAGGAGGAGGAAGGGTCAGAATTAGATAGCTTGGCTCTCTGGGGGCAGTAGGTGGGGATTCAGGGATGCTATAAGGTGGTTTTTTATTCTTTCTCTTTATTTATATTCTCAGTCTCTCAGGAATAACAACAATAGCAATAACTGCAAAGATTAGGAAGGACAAAGACTGAAGAGTTCCCACTGGATTTACTGTACTAGTTTCACTAAATTTGACTAAAAGGGACAGTAGAAGGGGAGGGGAATAGAAGGGGAATGGTCAGACTAACATTTCAGGATCTGGAACAACAACAAAAAAGACTTGAATATGTTCTCTATACTGAGGGAAGGGAATCTGTGAACAGGGAGGGACTGTAGGCAAATTAGCTGAAGAAAGGATTTGGTGGTACAGCAATGTCAAAGGATTGGAAGTCAGAATACTCGAACTCTTTCGGTAGAACAGTAGTTCATTCATAGACACAGAATTTGCCTATAAGTTATTGAAACAAATTTTAATCTCTTCTATGAGCAAAGAGACTCCTTGGTTCAATAAGACACTTTTTCTTTGATTTTTTGAAAATCTTTTTTTTTAAATTTTTTTAATTTAGTTGTTGATGGACCTTTGTTTTATTCATATGTGGTGCTGAGAATTGAACCCAGTGCCTCACACATGGTAGGCAAGCACTCTACCACTGAGCTACAACCCCAGCCCCTGATTTTTAATTAATGACATTTTATGATTGTTTCAGCATACAGTTCTAATTGTATAAAATGTTTCTTTAACATGCTGCTGCTGATTTGCAAAGTTAGTGTTATTTTTAATGAGATAAACCCCTGAAAAGACAGCTTAAGAAGCATTTTAATTCTGCTATTTATTGTTCATTAATGAATAGTAAAATTAAATACTTTTAATTATAACCATTTTTTAAAAATATCTGTTGCAGGGGAATTTACCTAAATATTCTCATAACTCCCTGATGGTTCAAGCAATAAAGACAAACCTCACAGACCCGGACATACACGTGCTTTTCTTTGATGTGGAAGCGTTGATTATTCAACTCCTGACTGAAGAAGCCTCTAGGCCGAATACTGTGCTTATTTCCCCAGAGAATTTGCAAAAAGCATCTGGCAGTTCAGACAAAGGGGGCTCTTTTCTAACTGGAAAACGAGCAGCAGTTCTCTTCCAACAAGTGAAAGAAACTATCAAAGAGAACATAAAGGAACATCTCCTTGATGATGAAGAGGAAGATGAAGAGATAATGAGGCAGAGAAGGGAAGAAAGTGATCCTGAGTATCGGGCCAGCAAATCTAAGCCCTTGACCCTATTAGAATATAACTTAACTATGGACACTGCAAAATTGTTCATGTCCTGCCTTCATGCCTGGGGTTTGAATGAAGTTCTGGATGAAGTTTGTCTTGATCGCCTTGGAATGCTGAAGCCACACTGTACAGTATCGTTTGGCCTTTTATCGAGAGGAGGTCATATGTCACTGATGCTGCCTGGGTATAATCAGGCTGCTTGTAAACTACCACATGGGAAAGCAGAAGCAGGAAGGAAGTTGCCAGCAATGGAGGGAGTAGGAAAGGGGACTTACGGAGTATCCCGAGCAGTCACCACCCAACATCTCCTGTCTATCATATCTTTGGCAAATACTTTAATGAGTATGACCAATGCAACTTTTATTGGTGACCATATGAAGAAGGGTCCTACCAGGTGTGACCATGATAGTTTGATTTTATTTTTAAGTTTTTAAAAAAGAAACCTATTTTTGTTATTGTTACTTTTTTTGTTTCTAAATACTTAGACCATTTCAGTGTTTCCCCTTTAAATTTTAAAACACAAGTCTCTAAAATGCTTAGTTTAAGATATATATATATATATATATATAATATATGTAATTTTATATATACATAAAAAACTTACTGGCTATTAAAAGGGGGTTTAGAATGTGGGAATTGATCATATAGACTAGCTCTTGAATAAATATGATTTTAAAATTGTGTACTAGTTTAAAATGCTTCTCAAACACAGATGCAATGAATGATATGTTTTCAGTGACTGGCTTCAGAATTTTGTAAGTATAATCTGAATTTTTCAGCAGGGAAAGAGAAAACAATTTTTGAAAACCAGAGTACTGTATTAATGTTTTTAGAACATCTAGCTTGCATGCTGGTTTCTGTTTTCCCCAGGTTATGAAGACAACTTTTTATTATATTTTATTGAGAGTTGACCACCATATCAAGAATTTTTTTAAACAAATAATTATATAGCACTTACTCTGTGTTAGGTTTTGTTGTAAGTATTTTACAAAAACTAACTCATTGGTGCTGTTAACTCTATAAGGTAAATGGTTTTATCATCCTTTCATTATAGTTAAGAAAACTCAGATAAGTGAAGTGACTTGTACAAGGTCACATCTGCAATCAGTGATAGAGCCAGAATCCAAACTAAGATCTTCTGCTTCTGGGTCCAAGATTTTGTAATGCCTTAATGCCTTTTTTTATATGTTAGGACTGAGTACTTTTAAAATCCAATATATTGTTCCATGAATTCATTTGCACCAGTGATAATGGGTTGGCTGAAATCTTAGCATGCTAATATTGAAGAATGGAGAATTAAGAATATTTACCCGTCAGTGGTAAATATTGGAATGTTCATAAATATTTCTTGAACTAATAGTATAAATTGTAGGTATAAAATTTTTACTTGCTACTTGCTTTGTTTTATCATATTAAAATTTGAAATGGAAAATGTTAGTGCATATAAAATTCTTAAAAAGCCATCTTTTTGGAACAGTAAATTGAGAATGTTTTTTATGTTTCTTTGCAATTAATTTGAATCTAGAAAACAATATTTTAAGTAGTTCTAGAAATATGAAAATGTGAAAGAATATATACATGTATTTTTTTCTTCTATTTAAAGGCCACCTAGACCAAGCACCCCAGACCTTTCTAAGGCAAGGGATTCTCCTCCAACTTCCAGTAATATTGTGCAAGGACAGATTAAACAAGGTAAAATTAAATCTTATTAAGTAATTGACATGACATTTCAGCTGTAGAAACTGAGGAGACATAGCTAATGTATAATCATAACATTTTGTTTGTCTCAGGTTGTTAAAAGAGAGAAAAGTTGTTATATTCCAGATGTAAATATGGATAATTAAGATGTCAGTTAAAAATAAATCAAATTTATTTGGAAATTGATAAATGAGCATATTTCACATAATTTTATTATCCTGTCTTTGCCCTAATTTTTATGCATTAGGGGCACCTTAACTTGACAACACTAGTGTTTAATTGTGTGTATCTTGATTTTAAAAGCTATACCTATTTTTAAACTACATTTAAGAATATTTAAATTCATGGTTCAATACTATAACTAATTTGCCACTTGCCAGTAGTTTATACATTGTGACTCACAAGTGGATATCCTTGTTAAACTATTCTTTTTATCTCTTTATTTAAATCACTATATACCATCATTTTCATTTTAACTTTGTCTTTCATTAGTATACATACAAAAAAGTGCACAAAACAAAAATATACAGCTCAGTGATTTTTACCAGCTGAGCATTCTTGTAACTACCTTCTTGCACAAGGAATACAACATACCGAGAGTTCAGAAGCATCTTACACCCTCCCACCCTGTCATCATACCTTCCCTTTCTAAGGACACCTTATAGGTCGATCATCCCTAATCAAAAGTCTGAAATCTGAAATCCTCCAAAAATCTGAAAAATTTTTTATTCTTTTTGTTCAGCTACTTCTTTGCTTTCTTTTATAGTTAACATCACCTAAGTTTAAGTTCCTAAACGTTATAATTCAGTTTTGCCTGACTTTTGAGCTTTATGTTAATTCAGACATAGAGTATGTATTCTTTTGTGCCCAGCGTTTTTTGTGAGATTTGTCAGTGTTGCATTTGATGGTTCATTTTTATTACTGAGATTATCCTGAAGAATGAATAGATCACAATTTACTCATTTTGTTTCTATTAAGAATGGTGTTAGCTTTAGGATTTTCTAAGATGCCCTTTATCAGGTTTAGGAAGTTCCTATATGTGCCTGGTTCATTGAGATATTTTTACTATTATTATGAATGGACATTAGATCTAGTCAGATGCTTTTTCTGCATCTGTTGAAATGATTATATGATTTTTCTCCTTTATTTTCTTTGTAAGACAAAATATATTGACTTTTTTGTACTTTTTTATTTTAAAACAACTTTGTAATATAGACCATAGTTCATCATGATGAATTATTTATTTCGTAGGTCATTAAATACAATTTGCTAAGTTTTTGTTGAGGTTTTTTTTTTTTTTTGGTGTGTGTGTGTGTATGTGTGTGTGTGTGTGTGTGTGTGTGTGAAGGATTTTGATGTGTGATTTTCATTTCTGATAATGGCTGTGCAATTTTGATAACAGGTAATGCTGGCCTACCAAATGAGTTAGGAGGGGATTCCTTTTCTTGTGTTTTCTGGAAGGATTAGTGAAAGCTTACAGGCCTGGATTTTGCTTTATGGTAAAGTTTTTTAACTACAGATTAAAAATACTTAAATTTAAAATATAAATAGATGTAAAATATAAATATATATTCATGTTTTTCAAAATTCCCCTTGAGCAAACTTTGATAGATTATGTCAAATGTATCAATAAAAAATTGTAGGACTTGAAATTTTCTCTACTTTTTCATTTTTAATTTTCATAATTTTTGGGTTTTTTTTCTGTTTTCCAAATCAGTCTGTCTAGTAGATTAATAATTTTATGGTTTTTCTCAAAGAAATAATTCTGGTTTCATTGATTTGAATCTGTTAATTTTGTTTTCTACTTCATTGATTTTTTGCTTTGATATATGTTAATTCATTATTTTCTGTTTTTAATTTGCTTATCTTTTTTAGTTTCTTAAAGTAGGAGCTCAGGCGGTCATTTAATGCTATAATTTTCTCCCCAAGAATTCATTCCTTTAGTGGTATCCCACACATTTTTATATGTTGTGCTTTTTCTTTTTGTGTGTTTCATTTATCCATAAGTAATTGAGTAATGAGTTTTTAAAATTTTTAAACATTTGGGGATTTTGTAATGATCTGTCTGGTTTCTAATTTATAATAGTCAAATTATATTTTGCATTGTTTTAATCCTTTGCTATTTTTTCAGTTTATTTAAAAAATAGAAAGTATATTTCGAGTATGTAATATGATGTTTTGAAACAAATGTACATTTTGGAATTGCTAAGCTCATTAGCATGTCCAGTTCCTCTTATGTGTATCATTTTTTTTTCCTAGTGAAAACACTTCATCTTTACTCTCTGAGCAGTTTTCAAGTATGAATATGATTGTTATTAACTCAGGTCACCATATTTTGCAATTGGAATCCTTTTGAATTTGTTGATACTTGTTTTACGTCCCATAATATATTGGTACATATATTGCATGCACTTTAGGAGAAGCGTGTATTCTACTGTCATTGAGTGGAGTATTGCAAAAAGTCAATCTGGCCAAATTGCTTGACAGTGTTTAAGCTTAGTGTGTGTGTGTGTGTGTGTGTGTGTGTGTGTGTGTGTGTGTGTGTGTGTATTTGCTGGCTTTTCTGCCTAAATGTTTTTTTATCAGTAGATAATGACACTGACCTCTGCATCTATGAATTTGTTTATCCCTCCTTGCATTTCTATCAGTTTTTTGTTTTTTTAATCTTCCTTATTAGGTGCATAAAACCTCTGGGGCTGTTATTTCTTTCTGAGTTTTTGACTCTTTTGTCATTTAAAATGATCTTTCTGTTTGCTGTTATTCTTTGCTCTCAAATCTGCTTTGTCCATATTATTGTAGCCATTTTAGCATTTTTGGCTTCTATTATTCTGGCTTATTCTCTCCCATCCTTTTACTTTTTACCTACTGGGTCTTTTTATTTAAAGTATGTTTCCTGGAAGCAGTGTGTAGTTTAGTTTTGTTTTTTTTTTTTTTTTTTTTTTTTTTTTTTTTTTAAATCCTATCTGACCTGCTTTCTAAATGTTTAAACATTTGCATTTAATATAATCATTGATATGGTTAGATTTGGATATCATTCTGCTATTTATTTTTATCTTTGTCCCATTTATTCTTTATTCTTTCTTTTCCTTCTGCTGTCTTTTGGATGGATGAAGTGTATTTTACTATTTCATTTAATCTTCTTTGTTAGTTTATAAGCTAATTATTTTATAATATTGCTGGTTATTTTAGAATTCATAGTCTACATCTTTAACTTACCACAACATACCTTTCTGTGATATTATACTACTTGATACTTTTAATATTGTATTTGCATTTCTTAACTCTTGGTCTTTATGATATGATTAACTGTTTTACTTTTACATATGTTATAAATCTCACAAATCATTGTTAAGAATTGTGTGTAATAGTCAATTAAAGTTCAAAAAAAAGAAGAAAAAGAAATGCATATATGCATATTTACACATTTGGTTACTGTCTTGATGTTATTTATTCTTTTGTGTAATTCCACATTTCTATCTGCTGTAATCTTCCTTCTGCCTAAATAACTTGCTTTTCTTGTAGAGGGAGGACCTTCTCTTTTTTAGCTTTGTGTGTTTGAGAACATTTTTATTTGCTTTTTTTTTTTTAAAAGATTTTTTTTTTTTCTTGTACCATGATCTGGGTTGACTGTTTTTGTTGGTCAGTACTTCATGGCTTGCATTATTTCTAACAAGAAATATGACTTTTTCTTAAGTTTGTTCCTCTGAATGTAACATTACTTTATTATTCTTGCTGCTTTAAAAATTTTCTCTTTATATCTGGTTTCTAGAAAGTTGATTATGTGCTACCATAGTATTTCTCATATGTCTTGTGGCTGGAACTTATTGAATTTCTTAATTTTATAGTTTTCATTAATTTTGAAAAAATTTTAACCAATTGTTTTTCAAATGTCCTTTCATCTCTCTCTCTCTCTCTCTCTCTCTCTCTCTCTCTCTCTCTCTCCCTCTCTCTCTCTCTCAAATATCTTTATTTTTATTTATTTATTTTTATGTGGTGCTGAGGATCAAACCCAAGACCTCACAAGTGCGAGGCAAGCGCTCTACCACTGAGCCACAACCCCAGCCCATTACTCTTTTTTCTAGTGGACTCAAGTAACATTAGGTTGCTTGAAATTGTTTCATAGATCACTGCTTCTCTTTTATTTTGGGGTTCTTTTTCTTCCTTGGGTTTTGGTTTAAATTTGGATGATTTCTATTGCAGTGTCTTCAATTTCATTAGTCGTTTCTCATTAAACTGCCACTAATCTCATCTCAATACTTTTTCATCTCAGACAGTATGCTATGTATTTCCAGAATTCTGACTTGGGGCTTTTTAAAAGTAGATATAAATTATGGTTATAATAACTATTTTAACGGCCTTGTCTCCTAATTCTGATATCTCCTTCAGTTCTGGACTGGTTTTGATGAATTGTTTTCTTCTTTATGTGCTTCTCAGCCTCTTGGCATGCCTTATAATCCTTGATTAGATAGCAAATGTTTGAATTTTACTAAGTTGGATTCTAGATATTTTTGTTAATCTTTTGAGCTTTTTTTTTTTTTTGGATCCAGTTATGTGGAAACAGTTTGACTTTTTTTTTTAAGTTCCGCTTTTATGATTTGTTAGGTAGATTTGGAGCATTGCTCCTGTAAGGCAGATTACTTCCTATAATGGAAGCAAGATGTTCCTGAACACTCCTATCAAATGCTCGGTTAGACTGATGGGAACAGGCTCTGTTTCTGGCCTTTCTCTAGCCCAGAGTAGTCTTCTTCCACACAAGTTCTGATTGGTGCTCTGCTGAGCAATCCAAGGGGGCTTCAGTCTTTTTGGTTCTCCTTTCTCTGTCCTGTGAGTCATAGCTGCCCTGGTTTCCTGAAATTCTGAGCTTTGTCTACTCAACTCTGGGAGACTGCTTCACTTCTCCTCAGTTCCTCTCCCTGTTGTCAAATCTCTCTCAAGGCTATAAGCTAGACCTATCATAGAGCACACTTGGTCTCCCATGTCTCAACCCTTTATTGCTTTCTTTCTTCCTTTTTTAAGATAGGTTTGTTCTTACTCCATTTTGTTCACAGGTACAAGTGTTTCTTCCTTCATTTGAAAATAGGCTTCATACACTTTTTTGGGGGGAAGAGGTTGGGAATTGAACCCAGGGGTGCTTAACCACTGAGCCACATCCCCAGCTCTTTTTTTTTTTTTTAATTTAGAGACAGGGTCTCATTAAATTGTTGAGGCTGGATTTGAACTTGTGATCCTCCTGCCTTACCCTCCTAAGCCACTGGGATTACAGGTGTGCACCACAATACCAAGCAGTGCTTCATGTACTTTATTTAGTAAGATTCTTTATGTTTCTCCAAGTTTTAATGGTTTTAGAGCATTGTTATATGGAGAAATGAAAATAGGCTTTGATTCAGGCACAACCAACATTTTAAAATTCCAGATCTTGTGTATTTTCTCCAAGAGTATCTATGTATTTTTCTGAATTCACTTGCAATATCTTCCATGGATAGATTAAGCAAATTGGGCAGCACATGTTTTCCTTCATTTAGTTTAGAGATGTTTTAATGATCCTGTTAAGGATATTTTGTTGTTGCTGTTGTCGTCATCATCATCATCGTCATCATCATTATCTTTGTCATCATTCTTAGCAGTTGATTCTTCTTGAATTATATCTCCCTGCGTATAGTAGAGAGAAGCATTCAGTATAATTTGTGACATGGCTGTACTGCATTGTGTATCTACCACAGTAATATTGTTGGACTTGTTCACATGCTACAGACTGAGGATTTAAAGTGACATGTTCTAATATTGCTCCTCTCAGAAAAGCATTGAGTGTAAAGAGCTGTAAACAGGCACTGAAAATTGAGTCTATTTCTAAAGCATCTATTTTAATCAATGAATTTAAGAATTTCCATTTGTTAAACACATAATGTTTGTCTTTTAAAGTCAGTGAAAGTCAGCAGTCTCTATTGAGAAATCTACATAATAAAATACTTCAGGATGGCATTATGAAACTTACTTTTTATTTTAATATTGACATGAATATTAGTGTCTTTATTTCTTCAACAAATATTTGACAAGCACTTTTTTATCTCCTAACAACTCCATTTGCTAGTTTAGAAAGATTAGTCTGTATGCTATCTTGAATAGTTTCTATATGTCTAGTAGATAACACAAGAACATAAATAACCAAAATAAAGTGGGAAGTGGGAAGAGAACATACAAGGGACTCTGAGTTCTCAAAGTCGAGCAGGGCATTATAAATTCTTATTTTTACTCTAACTTTTATTTCCTTGGTTTTCTTTTCCTGATTGTTCTACAGTGCACAATGATTGATAATTGATAATTGCAAACACAAAAATGCTTATTTTTTAATAAATTATAATTTATATATTGGCTTATACTTGTTCAGCTGCAGATAACCTACATGAAGTAAAGACTGGCTGGGGATAGAACTTTTCATTGAAATTCATGTTTGATAATAAAGATATGATAGATAGTCTATATAATATTTCATAAACAATTCATTGAAAAATAATTTCTTTATTAGAGTTTTATTTTGTCTGATAGTAGATTCATTAACTCAGTGTTTATCTGCAAATAACATTTACTGAGAGCCATCCATTTTTTGATATAATATTTACTTATTAGATACTCTTCTGCAATTTATGAAATATACTACTTGAGAAAGGGATAAGAGATTTCAGTCAACCAAGTTTCTGTTCACAGTGATGCAGTGCTAAATCTATGTTTGGCTTAAGGCACTTGTCTTACATTCTGGCCTACAGTATTTCTCTTCATGATTCTCATAGCAAAAATCTGTGGTCTGCATCTCTGGTGCATCTCTGAATTTTATCTGTATGTTTAGTTGATGCCTCCCTACCCTGGGGAGGTGCATAAGAAGGTCAGACAACTCCAAGATTTAAGGTTATATTGCATTCTTTGCAATTTTGTTTTTCAGATATGGGTCAACATTGGTTGTCTAACCTGAGAGGTAAGAAGTTGTCACTGTTAAATTATCTCAGGAAACATTAATAAATTAACCAATAGTGTAGCAATATCCTTCCTTTTCCAAGATCTGTGGCATAAAAGCTGAACTTAACCTGGAGTACATATTTCAAGTCAATGAATGGATCTGAGAATCCCTTAAAACTCAGTGTGTTTGAACTTAAATGCCTTTCTTTTTTTAACTGGCTAATAACTTTGATCTGCTGTGGGAGCTGGAATGGCAGAGACATTTTTTTCCATTTTGTTTACTGATTTATTGTAAGTGCTTAGAACAGTGACTGATTCATAGAGGGAGTATATTAAATATTTCTGGAATGAATGAACATATAAATACCTTTCCTTTATTTTTCTAGGGTCAGTATGTCAATAACTCTGTTCAGAGGCTGAAGGGTTGACAAAATAAATTCCTCCCCTCAAGGAGTTTATGTCTGTTGGAGGAAATACAAGGAGTGCAGTTTGTGATAATATTTTAATTGGTTACTAATTTGCCTTTCTCTTGGGCTCAGTGCTTTGAGGGAAGAAACTTTGTCTAATCTTCGTGTGTTTTTATATGCTTAGCTCAGTGCCTGGTCCATAGTAATAAGCACTTATTTAGTGTCAGTTAAGTGAGATAGGACATGTTGACAGCTTTCTCGTAGCTAGTTTGTTATTGTTTATGATGTTATAAATTTATTTTTTACTTCTTAGAGAAGCCATTTATTTATTCTGGATATTAGTAATGACGGAAATCTTTATGAGATTTTTTTTTGGAAAAAAAAATTTTGTTTTGTGTTTTGTTTTGTTGACTCTTTAGCTGTAGTTACAGGCCAAGGAAAATCACTGTCACATCTAGATTTACTCTATTTCTAACATAATCCAGTGGTGATCTAGAAGTTAAATAGTGTTACTGAATTTTTTAAACATTATGGGCACTTTCATGTGTTGCCTTGATGTGTGTTTGTCAGAATGCCACCTTGGGCAGGGCCCTTATCCTTGCTATTGCCTAGAAGTTTACTCTGCTCTATTTCTCGTTATTTGTAGTCTTCTTTTCAGTGTTTTAAGGATGTCCTTTTTTCCTAGGAATGTTTGACAGTACATTTCTCAATTGCTCCCAAATGTGTTGTTCATTTAGTGGTTCCATATCTGAGTGAAAGGTCTAAATTATTACTAAACCCATCACTTAAGTAAGGTTTTCATGCACAATTTGTATAGCACCATGATGAATAGTGTGAATAAATTTATAATATGATACTCCGCATTAAAAAATGACAAAATCATAGAATTTACAGGGAAATGGATGGCATTAGAGCAGATTATGCTAAGTGAAGCCAGCCAATCCCTAAAAAACAAATGCCAAATGTCTTCTTTGATATAAGGAGAGTAACTAAGAACAGAGTAGGGACGAAGAGCAGGAGAAGAAGATTAACATTAAACAGGGACGAAAGGTGGGAGGGAAAGGGAGAGAGAAGGGAAATTGCATGGTAATAGAAGGAGACCCTCAGGGTTATACAGTGGAGGAGGTAGAGAGAGAGGAGGGGAGGGGAGGAGGGAGGTGGGGAGGGGGGAGGGTGGAGGATGGGAAAGGCAGCGGAGCACAACAGACACTAGGATGGCAATTTGTAAATCAATGGATGTGAAACTGATGTGATTCTGCTATCTGTGTATGGGGTGAGGGTGGGAGTTCATAACCCACTTGAATCAAAGTGTGGAATATGATATGTCAAGAAATTTGTAATGTTTTGAACAACCCACAATAAAAAAAATTAAAAAAAAAAAA
>NW_025999990.1:12314207-12324540 GCF_001458135.2 Marmota marmota marmota | reverse complement strand
GGAGGCTATCCGCCCTGACGCGGGGGCCGGTGCAGGCAGCCGACAGTCGCCGAGTCGCTCGGGCAGCGGCTGGCGGGTCTGGACCTCTGCGCTGCATGGCGGAGATTCACTCGTCTAGCGCAGACTGTCACCTCCAAAAATCCTATGGATTCCCGGCCGATCTCTCTTTAGTGGAATTTTGCTAGGAGTTTCTCAGCAGGTCGTATCTAAGCGTATCCATGCGTCTCTCTGACCCCGTTGTTGAGGAGGTACTGAAAGCGCTGCCTCCCCTCTCGCCGCCATGTTCTCTCCGCCTTCTGTTTTTTTTTTTAAAGAGGAGAAAAATAGTTTATTTACCTAGATACTTATCATATTTGTTGCTTTTTATTCATTCTTGAAGTTTGAAGTTCCTCTCCAGTATCATTTCTTTTTTGCAGTTGACTGCTTGTGTAATAATTATTCATGTATATCTCATCAGGCCTATTTGACAGATTAATCTAAGGAGCTTATTTCAGCAGAGAAGTAGGACTCCATAAGAAGGCACTTTTACATCTACCTGAATCCAGTGTTATGATACTAAAGGGTAGCATTGTAGCCATGTCCCAAGACACAGTCTTTATGGTTACTACACATGTATTCAGACACACACAGTCTGAGACTTCCATTTTTAGAAAGAAACTTTTTGGATCATAATTATGAATGTATTTTTTCTAACTTTCTGATTATGATAATAGATTTATTTATTTGGTATAGCTTTTTGTTATCTCATTGTCATTAGTAAATATCATTTAAAAGATATTTTACCCTCTACCTAAGACATAAAAGAGTAGACCTGAAGGAGGTCTACTAGTGCTGAATGCCTTTATGTTCTAGAATATAGTGATTGGCTCTACAAAGTTGCCTAATTTCTAAGTGTTTCATGTTTCCTCTTCCTCCTATGACTCTCCTCCTCTTCCTCCTCTCCCCCACTCATACCACACAAGTATCATTGTCTTATAACACCTTTGTTAAGGTGATTCATCATTTAATATTTTTATTCATTTTTTTAGTGTTACACTTTGAAAAACTTCCTTTCTTTAAGCATTGCATTTTTGTTTTCTGTGGTTTTTAGATTTTTTTTCTTCTGAAAAATGCAAGGGCTATTTGTGTTTATATACTGGAAGGCTAATAAGATTTAGACCAATAAGTAAAGAACACTCATCACTCACAATATGTTAACTGTCATACACACACACACACACACACACACACACACTCACACACACAATATTGTAATGGGAGTAGAGAAAAATGGAGATAAGGATCACTCAAATGAAGACTGAAATGCACCTGTTTAAAAATAAAAAGCATGGATATTATAAATGTGAGGTCATAGATATGTGCTGTTTAAAGGGAAGCCAGAGCAGGCAGATATTAGTCTGTCTGTCTTTTTATCTATCTACCTATCTGTCTATCTATTTAGATATAGAATAGAAATACACCACACAAGTTTTTTTTTTTTCATCTATCTTTTTATGTAATAATAAGTAGTTGAATAGGCTCTTAGCTGCTAAATTACTTTCTTAAAGCACACTTCAGGTCATACAATAGAATTGTGCCTTTTTTGTCTCCATTTTAAACCTGTATTAAACCTGTTTTTCCTTGTTTTGCTAATCGTTAGTAAGAGAAGCCAATTGTAAGGTGACATTACAGCTTTTCTGTTTTAAGAAATCAAATGATTGATTATGTTTTATGGTGTAAATCTTCAGTATTCAGTGCCACATATAACTTCAGATTTATTACTTTTCATTAAATAGGGAGCATTGTATTTTAGGAAGTAGTATTTTTTTTCCTCCTAATTTTTGTTGCTGATTTTTCTATGTAAGTACAGTTGTAAAAGCTGTAATGGAGTTTAATTTCTCAATTGATTGTGAAAGTAATTTTAAATTCTGCATTCCAGTTGTGAGGTGGTACGAATACAGTTTTTTTTTTTTTTTAATGATAGTGATGCAAGAGATTTTTAAAGATTTTAAAGGTGAATATTTTATAGGTCATAGAACTAAAATTGTAATTAAATATGCTGATAAAAATAAAATTATGCAATGGAATACAGAAATATTTGTGATTTCTTTGCAAGATTATAAAGAAGTTCTTGGATCTTATGACACATGACTGAAAGCAACTGTTAAGTTTAACATTATAAAATAATCATAATTTTATAAGAAACAAAAACTAAGTCTGTCATAATAAAAAAGAATCAGTTTCCCAGATAAAATCTTACGTGTGCATAAGGTGCTGCTTTGGGTGTATGGAGTTAAGTTTCCCTCCTTTGTTACTGTTCACAGACTTCTTTTAGTTCTACGTTTACCTCACACGTGCCTGATTGACATTATGATGCATTCGTGTGGAAATTATGAAAAAGTTGTTTTCATGCAGCTGTCCTATTGTCACAAAAGAACTTCACCGCATGAAAAGCAAACATATCATTCAGCAGACAATGCTTAATCTGTTCAGGAGCCCAAACCTATTGCTGTTCAATGACAGAAGAAAGGAGAGGGATTAATTTGAAGATGCTTGTGCATGACATATGGTAATTTCTCCATAGGAAGGAAGTGTCAAATGGTGACCTCTAAATCTTAACATTGACCTCCAGTTGTAGAATGTGTGTGCCATGTGGTCCTCTTGCTTTTTCATATGATAATTTAAGCTGAAACATTTTCCTGGCAACGTAACTTTTTTTTTGCTTTTGAGGGGGATGGGTTTGGTTCATCTATTCTATAAGAATGATAAGTTCACAAGTATTATTTTTGTTGTGTTTATTTTATCATAAAAATTTTAAAACTCCAGTTAGTGAAACTATAATAAAATTCTTTTAATGAGTAAACATAATAATGCAGTATGTATATTTTTATGGTATATGGTAAATCAAGTTTTTATACAATGAGTAGGAAATTGAGATGAAATCATTTGAGTATTGGTTTGAGATATTTAAAGATAATTCACACAAATGTTAAGAATAAACTAGAGAAATGTTATTGACAATGTGAAGATCAACATAAACTTTCTGATTATGTGATACATTTCAAAAAGTGTACTTTTTTGTTAAGTCTTAATATGTTGTCTTTTTTTGTTATAACCTTCATTGTGTCAGAGCTATGTGTTGCAATATTTGATATACCATTTGTCTATAATATTAAACATTTTGACTTTAAGAGGAAGTTGAGCTACACTATGATTGCTATTCGATAAAATATATCATTTCCCTGCTATTATCTTTTATGATCATGCTCTTCTGATTAAAACATCATTTTTCAGTTTTATCTTCATTATATTTTGCCAACTTTGTTTCTCATTCTTCACTAATATTGAGCTTTTTTTCAGAAACTGCTGTACCTCAATTCTCTCCTCTTTATTTCTTCTATTTTCCTCTGCAAGTTGCTGCACCTGTCGTTTCCGCTCGGTCTGACGCTGATCACTCTGGCTCTGACTCTGCTTCTACTCCTGCTTTACATACCTGTTTCTTAGTAAATGAAGGTATACTCTCTCAACTTTCTAACAACTTTCATTCAATCTATGCTTTATCCTAATAGACATGTTCCTTTTATCTAATTTATACATTCATCTGCTTTGTTATGTATGAAATCCCAAAGTTCCCATTTTATAACTTTATTTGCTAATGTCAATAAGAGCTAGTTATAAAAATGTTATGTTACTCCTGGCTGTCATAAACCATGTTACGTATTATCTAGAATGCTGCTAGAGGAGTGCAGAGTTCCTACTTTTGATGTGAATTTAACGTAAAAAGGTGAATTCGTTTTTATAGTGGTATTTGCCATGTTATCTCAAGTATTAGTGCTAATGAATTTGTTTCCCATGTATCATTAGTCTGTGACAGATATACTTTGCTATTTTTACTCAACTGTATGTTCTGGTGAGAGGGGGATGTGATGGAGTCTCCCAATTTACATTCTAATTTGAAAATTCTTCAGATTGATTATAGATTGATGGGAGTTCACCTATTTTATCACTATTTTTGCTTCAGGTTATGGCAAACATTCTTAATTTAAGGGTATAAATTTAATTGGGTCACTGTATTATTCCTTTCTAGTGGCACAATGGAAAGTAATTTTGGAACTCTAAAAATGTGAATGGGATCTGCAAACCTTTGTTCCCCAAGACACATCTAGTATTATTTATAACGCCTGGGAAGTTAATGGAACTCATGAGTTCTGTATTGTATTCACTGTGTCTGTTGGGGTCTCAGTCTTTATCAGATTGAATAATACAGAAAAATTCAGAAAATCTAAAATATAATTCAGAATGATTCTGATTCTAAACAGTTATATCACAAGCCCATTTGAATGGAAGGAATGTTGCAGTACCTGTGAAATACAGAGCCCTTGTTGCAGGTAGCTCTCCTTTGGAAACAGAATATGGGCACTTAACAGTATAATTTCATTTTTTGTTTTTGATTTCCCTATCATAAAACTATATGAAGCTTTGTATCTTAGGACTGAGTTTTAGTAAAAATAATTAGGGTTATATTTACTAAACTATTCTGAAAAACATTTATTTGTTAATTCTAAAATGATCTGTTAGACTTTGGGGCTTGGGAGAATCATGATATTAAAATTTAGCTCATCAATACTTCTATGAAATATACTAATATGAAACATTAAATTAATTCAAGAAATTAATAAGTAGTAATATAGGTATGTATATATATATACATATACACACATATTCCTGTGTTGTAAAATAAATTATTATCCAAAATTCATGGGCCTATTACTTAAATTAATGTTATTATGTATTTTCTATCAGTTGATGAGAATTTCCTCACTGAAAGGCTAAATCTTTAAATAGATAACTTGTCTATCTCTCTTTCTCTCTCTCTCTCTTATTTGAATAATCCCAGTGATCATTTTGAGATTTATAGGAAAATATTTGTCATTATTTTAAAGACTACAGTTTGGATTATAACTCACATTGTGAGTTATAATTAATCCATTCTTTATTATTTGTCTTTAGATGTTACCATTATCAGGAAATAATGGTAATTATTGTGGATTAATAATGGCCTCCTACATAATTTTGGAAGAATGAGGCACTTATTGTATGTACAAAAATATTATAGACATTTTAAAAATAGATAAAAGTAATTGAGAAATTTGTATACTAGTACTTTAAAATAAAATATTGTGGTATATATAGTGTTTGATAAAATCAGATTCTATATTGTGAATTAGAATTTTGGAAAATATAACTTTTATTCCTATAGCCAGAGTTAATGATGTTTAAGATTTTATACATTTTGGATTGCAGATTTTTATTTTGTGGAATTTCTGAATTCATTTTTCCTCTCAAAATTGGCATTACGTTGCTTATTTCAGTTATGATTGTGATTAAATATCTGATCCATTTTGTAAGGAGTGGGATCAATAACTACCTTAATTAAAGGCCCTCAGACAGGGAAGGGAAGACATCTTTCTTGGCTGACACAATGGCAGCACAGATGGCCATGCCCTAAGTGACATAAACCTGTCCTTGGATATCTGCATGCCCTTTTAACTGACAACAGTTTCACATATAGCTCTTATATGTATTTATTCGTGTCCTTTCCCATCCACTAATACATGTTTTATTTTAGAAAATCTGTTTAGAAATGTGTTTTTTTCTTGTGAATCTGGTTATACTTTTTGTGGAAATTTATTTTTATTTGTTTTAAGATGTTGAGAGTTACAGGAGCCAAGTATATGATTTAGGTATAAAATCCATTTGGTATCATTCTTTATTTAAAAACATCTAATATTAAATTTAAATCATTTATAATATAACTTAAGGGGACTACCTGTTGTTTTGTTTTTGATATATGTATATAAAGAAAAACTTTTGACTTTGGGAATTCCAAAATGTTTAAAGTATTTGTAACATGTCACATTTTAACAGGATGGAGTCAGTTAGCTGCTATGCATTGTGTTATGCTGCCAGACCTGCTGGGATTGGATAAGTTTAGGCCTCCTCTTCTAGAGATGCTGGCTCGAAGATGGCAGGATCGTTGCTTGGAGGTAATGTTGAGGGAATAAGAATAGAAAACCAAGATATTAAAAAGTCTTGATCAAATGTAAATTCAAAACAAATAAATGGTTGATATTTATCTCATTTATCTTATTACCTGTTTATTGTGTGATAGAAAATCTGGATTCAGAATTTCCATATTTTTTGTCTTACTTCATAGACTAAACTGTAATGTTACAGCTTGTTTGTTCATTTGCTTATTTTTTTTTTTTAAATTTGTAGATGGGCACAATGCCTTTATTTTACTTATTTATTTTTATGTGGTTCTGAGGATCAAACCCAGTGCCTCACACGTGCTAGGCAAGTGCTCTACCAACTGAGCTACAACCCCAGCCTGTTCATTTGCTTCTTTTTGTAATTTTGTGATTATTTGATAAAATGTTTCATAGCCTTTATAGAATTGTTTCATAAGTATTAGTTTTTATTATAGATCATGAACACATGTACACAAATAAATACATATAACCACCTCCCCCAAGATCACACATTCAGTATAATCATATCAATCAAATTCCATTTGAATAGCTGTGGTCCAGTGGAAGGTACCATGTATAATAAAATAAGAAGGTCTTTAAAATTAGAAGAGAACTGGGTTTGAATATTATTCCCAATAAGTATTAACTGTGTGGTCCCAGACAATTTACTTTACCCTATTTGAAGCTCATTTGTAAGGTGGGAATAAGAATGTAGCCCTCATGGGTTCGCTATCAGGATCAAATAAGGTAATGCAAGTAAAATGGTAAGAGCTGGACACATGGTAGGATCTCAGTAAATGGTAGCCATTATTTTGTGTTAATTGACTTACTCATTATTGGATATTACTTGGAGTATAATATCACCAGAAACTTGGAAATGTTTTGTAGAAATTTTCCTTACTATGCCACTTGACTTATATAGCTCTAGCAGTTTGTATCATTCAAGATTTTTAATTTTCCCAATATAATTATGGTCATTCATTGCATAATAATGGGGATATATTCTGACAAATGTGTCACTAGGTGATTTTGTCCTTGTGTGAACATCTTAAGATATACAGACTAAGATGTCAATGTTGTCAGTAGATATAGCCTTATGGGTCACTGTCATTATGGTCTATGGTCTTTTGTTGTCTGAAATTTCACTGTGCAGTGAATGAGTATAAAATATTTGCGATTCCTAAACCTCGTACTAACATTTTCATAGGTTTGGAATTCCCTTCAAAAGCCAATTATACTTAAAAACAACTTTTTTTGCTCAAACCCTTATTCAGATGCTGCTATCATTCTTTCAAAATTAAATAGTTAATATATCACCTAATAATTGATTAGCTTCTTTGACCTTATACCAAAGAAGCAAAAGTAAACTAAATTAAAACTAAAAGTTGTATACTACAATGAAAGAGAAATGATATGATTTGAAAACTGCATTTTCAGTTCCATCTTTAGAACTTACAGAGGTTATATTCTTACATAGGAATGTATTGGACTATGTTATTCACAACTTAGGTAAATGTGAATCATGTGGGCTTGTACATGTTTGTATCAACAGCCCCTATTTAATATATATGGTATAAAGACATTAAGTAGATATCATTAAATTTCTTCAGGTTATGAGAGAAATTTAATGGTTTTAATTGTGACTTTTAACAATATTTATATGAAAATGTAGAATTTGAAAATGCTAGATTAGAATGCAAGAATGTTTTAGAAAATGAATATTTTTAAACTCAAAGCCTGATTAAATAAATATACTTACAATATATTTTAGTCAAATTATTAATTACACTGTCATACAATTTATTGCACCTTAGATAGCTAATTCATTATTTGATTAGTTGTTTTTCTCATGTAAATAAATGTGATTTCTGGTTTATAACTTTATTTCCTAGGAAACTTCTAATTTATAGGCACTCACCTCACCACCTGACCTTTTTTCTTTCTTTACACTTATTTTTGTGACCTCCTTTAGGTAAGAGAAGCTGCCCAGGCCCTGCTTCTAGCAGAGCTGAGGAGAATTGAGCAGGCAGGACGAAAGGAAGCCATCGATGCCTGGGCTCCTTATTTACCTCAGTATATGGACCACGTCATATCACGTAAGAGTTCACATGCTTTTCTACAAAGCTTTGCAGGCACATGTAGAAAGAACATTTACAAATATATTTGCTATTACTTATCAACAAAAGTGAGTAGTTCACCTGAAAGTGAAAAGAGAGATCCTCAGATTCTGCTATTTAATTTTCTGAATCTGCTCAGTTTAATTTTCTGAATCTGGATTTTGGTAATTAAAAAAAAAGCACAAGTTAATGTCACTATTCATTAATGAACTGACTACTATAAAATTAATTTCCAATTTAAAAAATCCTAGTCTGTTTAACACTAGCGTCTTTCACTGCCATTGTATTATTATTTGTGTGAATGCCAACTTGGTCTATACTGATTTGGTATGCAATGGCAAGATAGCTTGCAAGTTGAGATTGGAATTAGGAATTCTTAAAGTAATAAATATCTGGTAGAGTTAGAGCAGTGTTTAGTCAGCTTTTTTGAAGCTATAAACAAAAGACCTGACCAGAACAATTTTTGAGGAGGAACAGTTTTTTTGAGCTTCACAGTTTCAGAGGTTCAGTCCATAGTTGGCCAACTCCATTGCTTTGGGCCTGAGATGGGGCAGAACATCATGGAAGAAGTGTGTGGCTCAGAGCAGGGCATCAGGAATTAGAGAAACACAGAGACAGAGACATAGAGACAGAGAGAAAGCTCCCTTCACCAGGACAAAATATAAACCCGAAAGACATGCCCCCAGTGACCCACCTCTTCCACCCACACCCTATCTGCCTACAGTTACCACCATTAATCCTTCTCAGTGGATTAATACAGTGATTAGGTTGAGGTTCTCATAACCCAGTCATTTCACCTATAAACTTTCTTGTATTGTCTCTCACAATAACCTTTAGTGACCACTTGTATCTAAACCATAATAAGCAGTAAATTAAAAAAGAAGAAATTAGCAAAGATTTTGATTGATAGATCTTTCAAAAGAGTATAATTTGAAGAATTGGCAAAATTGTTGAAGTTTTAAGTTTTTTTTTTTTTTTTACAAAACAAAACAGGTAGAATCATATCATATAAGGTCTAGTGGAGAAAAGTTACATTTGCTATCATAATTTTTTTATTCTCAAAGTACACTTATCCCTGATTCATCGTTTCATTATACATGTCAAGATACTGTATGCTTATGCAAGAAGGAAAATGAAAGCAAAATTCAGGAAAGGTTATAACTATTATAACTGGTCTAATCCTACCAGATGTTTGCAGTGGTGACTGTCATAGATGTTTCATTAGGGATGTAACCTTGGGTACTTTTCTTAAGCTTTCTTAGCCTCAATTTTGTCATTGAAAGAAATCAATATGATAGAAGTTTTTGTAGGATTATAATGAGTTAATGTTTGTTAAATGCATAGAATAATACCTACCTAGTTCAGTACCATTAATTTGTTAAGTCAATAAGTACCGTATGAAAACACAAATACAGATTTCATATATAGCCAAAATATTTGGCAGTAGCAGCTCCAGTTAAAATTCTTATCTTTTTGAGTACCAGAATATTTACTGAGTGAATATTGGTTTTTATTTGCTTATTGGGAGTTTTCTCCATTCTAATAAAAGGAATGTGTGTATAAAATCACGCATAATAATAAAAGGAATTTGTGTATAAAAACATCCAAGTGTGGTGGCACTTGCCTGTAATCCCAGTGACTTAGGAGGCTGAGGCAGGAGGATCGTAAGTTCCAGGTTAGCCTGGGCAATATAGCAAGACCCTATCTCAAAACAAATATAAAAAGGGCTGTGAATGTGGCTCAGTGGTAGAGCACCCCTGGGTTCAATCCCCAGTCCCCACCCCACCCCACCCCACCCTCCAAAAAAGATGCTGCTTAGTATTATGATATCTATTTCTTCTGTTTTTTTGCTCATGGTGTATCTTATATATAAAAAAAAACTAAAGATTTTTTGCCTTGGGGTACCTGAACTTATGTAATTCTTAATGGATACAGACAAAAAAATGTGGATGAAATGTTGTTTCTCAAATATCTATCTATTTTAGATTCAGGAAACCATGGTTTTCCTACCACCCAAACCTCTCCAGTTACGCAGGACACCATAGCCACCCAAGCCTCTCCAGTTACTTGCACCCCAGAGCCACCTCTATTTCCAGAACTTCAGTGGCTACCATATTGGTGTTGGGCGAGCTGACTGCACAGGACAAGTAGCGGATATCAATTTGGTAGGCTTAATGATGGGCTTTTTGAGGGATGGCTGTAGAA